>NC_062536.1:14730540-14800540 GCF_022655615.1 Tachysurus fulvidraco
GAGTCATTTTAGTGAGTAGTGTTAATTAGGAGTTTTATGATATAGCGAATTTATAATATTTTTTATATTAAATATTTCAACTTTAATTTTCAGCACTTTCCAACATGGTTTTAACAAAAAAAAGGAGGTTTCTGGGACATTAACTAGTGATATGATGCCCCACTTTAACTGTGGCTGCAAGTCTAAACAAGCAGCTCCACTTCTCTTTTCTGTCTTCTGTCTTCGATTTATGAAGCTAAATCGAAGGCAAAAACCTCCTCATTAAACGATCTTTATTTCATTTTATTCAGCATTCACCAAGTTAGGTGAGCTAGGCAGCCAAAACTAGCTAGTGCTTTTAGTGTAGCTAACACCAAAAAAAGGCATTCTAGCCAATATGTATTATGAATAAAAAAAAGTGTGAATACAACCAATCACATGAATCACCCAAAACAAACATCCTGCATTTATACATATAATGAAATTTCCCTCTGGATTGAAAATGTTGTTGCTGACTTCCTACAAATCTCTTTACTTCCAGGTTGTTTTTTACTATATAAGATAGCTAATACATTAGGAACTGCAGAATGTATAGAATCATTAATCATTATTATTAATAATAAAACAGTGTTTAAAGCAGTCGGGTGGGTTTTTTTTTTGCAGCCCACTTGCTATTCTGAAGAAATATTCTCAGTGCTGGCAAATTATACTTCGTTTATATCAAAGCAGATCAAAGTCAGTGTTAAAGTCTTTTATTTGTCATTTGCAGAGCTGAGAAATGGAATACTGCACACTAAGAGTCTTGTGTACACACATGAACATACAGTATATTACATATTACTACATAGAACTTTAAATACACTTTATTATACAGCTACAGATATATCACTCAATATCATTCAAATTTATAGTTTAAAGTATAAATTGTCACCCAATGAATTTCCTGAAGAAGTAAAAACATCATCTTGCTTTTTGTTATTTTTTATTTATTTGTTAGTTTGTTTGTTTATTTATTTACTTACTTATTTTGTTTTTTCTACACATTGTAGGTTGCTACAAAAAACAGCATTTACTGTTTGCTGCATTTTCGCTGGCAGCAGCAGTGCATTTTAAGACCCAACGAGACACCTGGGTGAAAGATCGGAGACAGCACTTGTGGGAAAACATATTTGTTTCTGGCACGATGCACGACTCTGCGAGTCACCTGTGAGTGACGTACTTCCGTTTGGGAGGAGTATAGCGCTGACGTATGTGGCTTAAACAACCACATACATTTACACCTGTCCAGTTTCATCTGAAATGCGTCCCAGACCTCCTCCTGAAGTGGTTCGAGCGATCGGATTTATATCCGTCTCGAAACCGTTTCAGAGGGCGTTTAGACCTGGTCTTTTTACCATCGGATAGCTATCGGATCACAGAAAACGCAGGAAGTGACCAGGTGTAAAAACCCCCGACACTCTTGGCACCTTTGTTGGTGGACCACACAAATATTTTAATGTGCAAAAGTATTGGGACATACAATCTTAAAGCAAATGAAATAAGTCACTGGTTGTTTTTTTATTTATTTATTTATTTTGGTCTGTTGTTGGCAGACTTGTTTGGTTGTTAGTACATAAGTGCTCGCCAATTCAAAGACATTTCAGATTGTTGTATAACTGCACCATTGTTGATTTTCTATTTTTTCTTAACTTCAAAATGGCTTGTTTTCCCTCATAGACAGCTCTCTGGTCTTCATGTTGGTTTATCCTTATTACCAATAAATACAGTGTCCAAAGGTGAAACTCAGGAGATAAGACATTTAGAGCTATGAACTGTTTAAACGATCAATCTAACAGCGCAAGTCAGGGAAACGAGAAACCTGTAAGTCACATGTTCCAATATTTTTAATAATAATATATATCTTTTGTTCTCAAACCCAATTACCTTCACTGTATAGCAACACGGCTTTACTGTTCCAATATTTCTGGAGGGGACGGTAGGTCAGCCTAGCTATTTATAAAACTGCATATCTTTTATTCTTTGTGCAAGACAGCAGGAGTAACTGATTGAAACTCAAGGTAAAACTTAGCAACTCTAGGCAATAGAGGTTTTTCAGACTTCTGGATAGATTTCCCTGCCTGACTATAGAGTCTTAGCATCATTTATATCACCAATCTTTACCTCATCAACAATGGCACTTAATGAACCAAACAACTGACGAAACTATCTGTGCTCTTTTTGTTTCTTTTTCTGACACCGTTGTTTGACGACTGAAAGAAATGATCCAGATCTGAAGCTCGTTATTCAGACAAATAACTTTAGCTTCATAAGCGACAAACTGCATCTCTCCCTCTCTCACTCGAAGAATTACGAAGCTAATTAAGTAGGCTGTAAAGACAATGTGGATTTTGGCACACTGTATGGATTTGAACCATTGATTCCGTGTCTCGTAAATGAAACTGATGAAATTTTGTGATACGCAAAATCACTGATTAATTGATGGAATCGAATGTAGACACTCAATCCCAGCTTTCTATAGCCAACATTCCACAGAAATGGAAAACATATCAGAAAATATCCATGTTTTTTATATTCATTAATAATATGAAGGTAGAACGAATGAAATTTTAAACAAAATCCATTCTCAAATAACTTATAATATAGAAACACAACATAGAAACTGGAGTGTGCGTATATATATATATATATATATATATATATATAGGGTTATATGGTAAGTTTGTGAGAACAGAAGAAAAAGCTGTAAAACAAAATTTTTTCTCTTTTTTTAGATTATTTTACAGGAAATATACATTTACATTTACAGCATTTTGCAGACAGAATTAAACATTTGGCATTTGGCAGACGCCCAGAATCCAGAACGATACAAAAGCTTTGAAATGCTGGTTCACTAGAGTAAGGAAACCATCAAAACTCTATTGGGAGGAAATACAGGACTTCTTTTTTTACTCACTCACTCACTCATTTTCTACCGCTTATCCGAACTACTCGGGTCACGGGGAGCCTGTGCCGTCAGGCGTCATTGGGCATCTAGGATACACCCTGGACGAAGTGGCAACCCATCGCAGGGCACACACACTCTCATTCACTCACACACTACGGACAATTTTTCCAGAGATGCCAATCAACCTACCATGCATGTCTTTGGACTGGGGGAGGAAACCGGAGTACCCGGAGGAAACCTCCGAGGCACGGGAAGAACATGCAAACTCCACACACACACGGCGGAGGCGGGAATAGAACCCCGACCCTGGAGGTGTGAGGTGAACGTGCTAACCACTAAGCCACCGTGCTCCCCCACTTCTTTATTTAATATACAAATAAATAAGTGCGTGCTAGTTTAAGTATTTCCGAAAGTGTTAGGTCTTCACCCGTCATTTGAAGACAGTCAGTGACTCAGCAGGAATGTGATGTGCCAAAACAGAGAAGAGTCTCCTAGAATACCTACTTTGTATCCAGAGAGATGGCGGGACCAGTCAAGCAGTATGGTTATCTATACAGTATAACTATAATTAGTTATGTAATTCCAAACATTTTCTATTCACCAAGACAGAAAGTGACGGCACATCTTTCAAGCAAGACGAGATCAAAATGGAGGCAGGGGCGGGGCCTCCAGAGAGACCATTAATATTAAAGACTTCAAAATACATAAACAACTATCAGTAATTTCAGTTTCATGACATAATTGGCTCATCTGACTTTTTAGTTGTATCATAAAGAAAAACGACATTTCTTAATTTTTTTTTGAAAGTTTTACGAATGTACAATGATGTTACACTTTATTTTCCTGTGCACTATGTGTAAAGGTTGGTAGTTTTTGAAAGAGAAACCACTGGCTGTGTCAGCTGAAAGCCACATGCTGTTACATGGCTAGAGCTCTGCATGCAGGAGTGTGTGTGTGTTAAAAAGTGTGTTAGCTTCTAATGCCTCATGTGAGTAAATTCAATCAGCACCTCTTTGGCACTGAGCAGACGGAGCCGTGATTCAGAACATTTACTGCTTACTGTTACAATACAGAGAGTGGCAAGTGTTAGACTCTGCTCATGGAGATTTTGGCTGAATATGGATTAGAATTAATGTGTGTGTGTGTGTGTGTGTGTGTGTGTGTGTGTGTGTGTGTGTGTGTGTGTGTGTGTGTGTGTGTGTGTGTGTGTGTGTGTGTGTGTGTAAGAGAGAAAGAGAGTGTGTGTGTGAGAGAGAATTTTGCTATATCAGGGATACAGATGGCTGCCTGCTGGAAGCTCTTAACCTTTAACAGAATAAGACAAAAGCACCGGCTAGGTCAAGCAGGTCTGTTCTGGCATCTTAAAATGCATGTGCACACACACACACACACACACACACACACACACACACACACACACACACACACACACACACACACACACACACACACACACACCATCTCTAACTTCAAACAAAAACAGATTTTTTTGCCTTTGAATATGGAAATATTGTGCTAGTGTTTGAATGGTGAAAAATGCATTCTTACCACACACACACACACACACACACACACACACACACACACACACACACACACACACACACACACACACACACACACACACACACACACACACACAAGACTTAAATATAGTTAATAGGACACAATGCAGATTGAGCAAGCAGATGAGGGACTCTATATAGCTTTTACCATCCACTCAGAATAATGTCTCATCCTCTCATACACACACACACACACACACACACACACACACACACACACACACACACACACACACACACACACACACACATCAAAGCTTTTTGTCTCCCCACTTCAGCCTTTAATTTCTCCATGCCTGAATTTCATTTGCGTTTTATAGGAGACATCATACACACATACTGGTTTATCCAGCAGATCCCACAAATGCTTGATCAGATTGAGATCTGGGGGATTTGGAGCCCAAGTCAACACCTTGAACTATTGTCATGTCATTTCTGTGGGATGTGCAAGACAAATAATTCTGATCGAGGGAGGTCTCACCTCTCAATGTACTCAATGCATTTAAAGGCTCTGCTCCTAACATAAACACACACATGCACACGCACGCACACACACACACACACACACACACACACACACACACACACACACACACACACACACACACACACACACACACACACACACACACACACACACACAAAGTTTGGCAGCTGTGCCCCTTGGCAGGGATTTTTAGTGAGCTGGGTTCATATCTATCCCGCTGGAACGTGCCATGTTCTGTCCTGGCCCCCTGTAATATTTGAGCTTAATTGAGTGCATGCATCCTTCTGTTTCCCATGGCTTAGAAATACAGATACTGCTCCAAACAGCCTGCAGGAATCACACACACAAATACACACACACCTAACCTCTGAAACCAAAAGGATTAAAATTTTTCCTGTAGTCTATAAAAAAAAAAAGTTTTTCCTCATAGGGGACCAGTCGGTTATTCCAATCCTCATTCATTCTGACTAAAATATAAAAACATATAAAAATATGTCAAAGAAATGCACCACATATGCCCAAGAGATATACTTATGTATTTGAATATAGCAAAACGTATAATTATTTTTGCACATATACATTACAGCACAATGAAATTCTTTTTTCACATATCCCAATTTTGGAAGTTGGTTTCAGAGCACAGGGTCAGACATGATACGGAGCCCCTGGGGCAGAGAAGGTTAAGGGCCTTGAGTGTTAAGGGCCCAACAGTGGCAGCTTGGCAGTGCTGGGGCTTGAACATTGATCCTCTGACCAACCCGATATATATCCACCATCACCAACCCGATATATATATATATATATATATATATATATATATATATATATATATATATATATATATATATATATATATATATATATATATATCCCATCTAAGTGTCTTCTTGCTAAGAACAAAAACCCAGCTTGTTCATTAATTCATTCATGCTAACAGTCGCAAGCAGTCCACAGATTAAACACTTAGCCAGCTAGTGGGAAATGGAGACAAATATCCACAAAAAAAAAAAAAAAATAGATTGTCCTATTCTACTATTGTAGATAGGACAATAGTAGCATGTTTATAATGCTTCTGATGCAGATCTGAACCAAAAATCTTAGCAGGCAGAAAAATCACACAACAGTGGATGAGATTTATATAAAAGTTCTTTTCAAATAGGAAGCGACTCTGTCGTTTTGTTTTACCAACCAAAGAGACCAGTCTCTCTCACTTAGATTCTATTGAATTTATAGATCAGAATTCACAGAGCAAAATGTTAAAATAACCACTAACGGAAGCAAACATGTCTTTCACCTCCCCTTTAATGAACTGGCTTTTCCACTGGAGGAATTCTATTCACATTCAGTCTCACTGCTTTATCTGAATATCTGTATGACTAAAAAGATCAGCCTTTAATTGAGTTTGTAGAAAAAATGAGTTGATTCTGTATTTTTCTGAATGAAAACAGAAAAACACTGACGTTGCCGATCCAAGACATGATTCTTATTAAATGTGATTTGAATTCTTTTTTGAACCATCCAAGGAAGTCTATAGAAATATATCAAAAAATGCTGATGTATTGCAACATTGTTAATACATATGTAATTGTCTGCTTATTATATAAAACTACCTTTGTAGAGATGCCTGTGTTGCTTATACGCCATCTATATCACAGGCGATGTGTGAGGCTACCCACAAGGTGTACCTAATAAATTGGCTGGGTTGTACATATATAAATTCTTTTTTTATTTCTTTGTTCACTTAACTGTATCTAAGTCTTTTTTCTAAACAACTGAAGCAGCATGTAGCAACATGTTTACAGGAAACTCTGTGTGTGTGTGTGTGTGTGTGTGTGTGTGTGTGTGTGTGTGTGTGTGTGTGTGTGTGTGTGTGTGTGTGTGTGTGTGTGAAAGCGAATATCAAATACTGTGAATTTCTTAGAGTACACATCCATTGCCCAGTCCATTGTGTGTGTGTGTGTGTGTGTGTGTGTGTGTGTGTGTGTGTGTGTGTGTGTGTGTGTGTGTGTGTGTGTGTGTGTGTGTGTAAAAAAGACTCCAGTGTTTTCTCCCTGCACATCTCTGAGTGAACAGATCTGAGTCAGAGAAAGGTGAGGGGGAGATAAGAGAAAATATGAGGGTTTCTGGGTGGTAGAAGTTTGCCAATAAACGTAGCTTAATTTCCATCTGCTTTTAAATTGGATTTACTTGGATTAAGTTGATTACTTTGGCTCCAGCACATCATGCTACTGCAATTTATAATATGCTAGCATGTGTCATCATGAATGTTACATGAATGGTAATGGTTTCCAGCACATTAGCTAGCAATGGACATGTTTTAATGGCTGTATAAAAAAAACCTAGGAGCTTAGCTGAGAGATCCCTAATGTTTATTAGCACTCGGTAGCAGATGCTAGCTCCTGAGTTTAGCATACTTACGAGTGGATTCGAACATTAGCACCGCCTATTTAGATACACCAGCTACTACTACATTTGCAGTTATAAAAAATGAGTTAACAATAATCGTTTATGTTCATACTGTAGCTGGCTAGTACATGCTACAATGTGTTAGCATTTCTGTGTGTAACCCTGATAAGATTTGCTATCAAACAATACGTCAGATGCTGTCATTTGGTAACCAGCTACATGTTTTAATCAGAATAACAAAAGCAGGTAAATTAGCTTAACCTTCTTGGTAGTTGATACAGTATTTCTTTCAAGGGACTATTTCGATGTTATTTATTAACTCTAGCTTTAAAAAATGGCAGAATCCATTAATCCAAACTGCTACTTAATGCAGTTTACTATATTTATGTTTTACACTTAATACTTGCCCCATTATGGGTTAAATGTACAATCATAACTCAATGGATGCTAGGAAAATTCACACGAGTGTACTTACATTCTGCTACAGTATATATGCTAATGACAGCTGACTTCTGGGATATAAGCATCACAATATTTTCACAAAATCACCAGGTTACAGGTACTGTTAATGAGATTCATTAACCCGAACTTTACTGAAGATATTAGCATTTTTGTCAATATGTCATGTCACTTACAGAAATAAAGTGACTACCTGGCATTGATGACTTGTTGACATAAATTTATATTTTTGGGCCTGGAGAAGTTTTGACATACCCTGATATTTGTGCTTTTTTCAGTTGCTTATGAAGATATAAATGGCTAAAGTCTAATATCACTGTAATCAGCACAAACTGGACTACAATAATATGTGAGCAGCATGTATGTACATGATTGTGTTTTTGAGAAAACAATGTTAATGCGTGGTTAGTGAAAAATGAAACATTATAAATCACTTGAATAAGGCCATAAAACACATACAGAACGTCGGTTCACGGGACTTTTGAGAACTGGATCTTGTATCCTAGTGTTTTTGCTTCAAAATTATGTAAAAATCATCTTGTTTACTCGCTCACAGAAAACAATATATTGATTTAAATTTTCTAAGACACTTTTTGCTTGAAAAGTGCATATGCAGGTAGGCATCAACTATCATGCATATTAATGTAATTCACACCTGAGAAGACAAAGGCCCGCATAATGAGCTGCATAATGAGCTGCATAATGAGCCTTTCAGGTAAGTGTGTGACTGAGAGAGGAGTTACAAGAAAGAATGTGAAGACAAAATAAATGTGTATATTTTGTGTTTGTAGGTTATTTTGAATATTTAACTAGTGCAAACAGTGCCAGGCAGGCATCAAGGCAGGATACACCCTGGACGGAGTGCCAACCCATCGCAGGGCACACACTCTCTCATTCACTCACACACTACGGACAATTTACCAGAGATGCCAATCAACCTACCATGCATGTCTTTGGACCGGGGGAGGAAACCCCCAAAGCACTGGGAGAACATGCAAGATCCACACACACATGGCGGAGGCGGAAATCGAACCTCCAACCCTGGAGGTGTGAGGCAAATGTGCTAACCACTAAGCCACCGTGTCCCCCTGTTTCAGCTTACATGTGTTGGGAAAAGATGTTATAGTAGTATGTTTCTGTGATGATACTACAATCTACAATGGTACATACAGAACTTCAAAGCCCTAATATAAGGAAAGGGTCAAAAGAAACATTCAGTCCAAAGTAGACACACACAGAGCACTGTATTGTCTCTGTATTATTTTTCCCATGCTGCTTAACCATAATAATTACCAACTGGTTATAAGAACATTAATAAGATATAATCCAATTAGAGCGAACCTCATTTACCACCCACGGATACCAAGCATTCTCAAGTACACACACACATATACATGATTGCATACACTTCACACAACCATTGTTGAAAGGGCCAGGAATAGGATGGCATCTAAGAAGTAAATGTGAACACACACATACACACACACAAAACATGTACATCGACTCTGCATGAGCTGCCACTTTTCTTGTCTCCCAGAGCAGTATAGGAGAGAGCTCACATGGAGTCTGATGCTGTCAGGCAAACACACACACTCTCACACACACAGCCCTCTAGCTCCATTTCAAACCTGTCCACATGTCACTAGTGTCATGGAGATGTATGGGGTTGTGTGTGTGACGTCTCAGGACAAACAGCTGCCAATCATCATCATACTGTCATACTGAGTTGTCAGTTTCCTCCTTGTGGCTAGGATTTATATAACACACACAGACACAGACACAGACACAGACACACACACACACACACACACACACACACACACACACACACACACACACACACACATTTTATATATATATAGAATGTATATGTATGCATGTGTGATCTGTGAGTGTGTGTGTGCGTTTGTCTGTCTGGAGATAGAGTGGGTGTCTTCTGGGTTCCATCATTATGATCTGCAATGGGCAATGGATGTTGACAGTTGCATCATATGGTTCTAAATTAGACTGCAGACCAGACACACACACACACACACACACACACACACACACACACACACACACACACACACACACACACACACACACACACACACACACACACACACACACACACAGAGTGGGTTTATTATCCGTCTAATCTCAAATTGCTTCAAAAATCTATTGCTACAAATAGGAAAATACCAATAATGAACCATTGCCTCAAATCCCTGCATCATCTCAAATCATCAATCCTTATTCAGTGTATTTCCTTTATGCAAATTCCAGCATTTTATGCTAAATTGTTCATGTTATAGCCCTATTTTTCACAATTACACCCCCTTCATGCTCAGAAACTCTCCTCTGTACTTGATAAGGGCAGATCTCCATTCTCACAAGGCGCCGAGACGTTAGGCGATGCAGAGCGACTGTCAACTTTTTTTGATGAACTGTTTATATCTTTGGCATTTTTTTCCAAACTAATCTGCTTTACCATCCTCAGAGGGCTCATCAGAGTATGACCAGAGAGTGAGAGAGAAAATTCACATAAGATAGATTGTTTTTTGTTTCTTTTCACTTTTTCCTTGGCACTCTAGTGCCATTTCTCAGATAAATGAAATAAAAAAAATAAAAAAAAAATAAATAAAAAAAAAAGTTTGGCTAGGCAAAAATATCATCTAGGACGGGTACAGACTCATAGCTTGAGTGGTGCAAATGAGCAAATAAATTGTTACTGTGATCTATACTTGTGCCAAATATAAATCTTGTGAACTGATTAAGTTTGGACATAATTTAACAGGTTTGAAGCTATATCCTAGCATAAAATAGCTTTGTTATCATTTGCTAATACGACTGCAGGTATACGGACGCTAGATAAGGTGAGCCTTAATGTTTTTAATGTATCCAATGTATTTACTAACGTGTTAGCAAGTTAGCTAGCATCAGGATTTGCAATGGCTTCTGATGATTAGCTGGGCAGTTAAAAAACTAATACATTAAACATTAGCTGACAAATGATTCAAACAGAATTATAACTAGCTGCTAAGTGTTGACTTTTAATCTAGTGTCACACTCCCATTAACAAGCAGAGTGTGTTCGTTTTTATGATCTTTACTAACACTAGATTTTAAAAGGCTCACATCTGGCAGAACTCATTGAAGCAAACTGTTAATGCCTTGTACCATAAACTTGTTGAATGAACAACCATAAGCACCGAAAATTCAAATAAAGAACGAGAAAAACAGAGTGTACACATGTCCTGCTACAAAATATGCCGTGATGATGTCTGACTATTTGGATAAAGGCTTCAGAATGACCATGATATCATTAAATGTGCTAATGTTATCGCTAATGTTGTAGCTTATTTTAATGGGACTCACTTCTGTCTTTGCTTTGAATCACTTTAGCTTTTAAATCACTAGGAGAAACCCAAACACTTGGCATTTAGTTTTGCTCCATTGACAGTACCACACGATGCTTTTGTCATTTTTTTTGGATTTTATATTAACGAGTGATATTTACAAATTGTGTCATGTACAGTCCTTTCTACTGTATTTGTGTCACTATTTTTTTGTACCTCACACTGAAACCATTACAATCTGTTTTACATTTTCAGCTTCATAGTTCACACATTGTTCAGCACACAAAATCCTTGTCTTCTAGTTTGTGTTTTTGTCCATGGTTTCTTTTCGATGCCTCCAGTCTGTAGTTTTGAGTTTCGATTTTATTTCTCGTCTAGTTATGTTTTTGCCCAGTGTTTTTCCCAGTGTCTCCTGTCCTTGATACCATGTGTTCCTTGACTATCCCTGCACTTTGGTCTGGGATTTTACCCTGTTAGAGGCATCACTTCACAGACATACATGTAAAAACACTTTTTAACTCATATGATCCTCACCATGCTTACATTATGTGATACCACCCAAAACAGGACGGGTTCCGATTTCAAGGTTACTTACATATGCTCCTATCTCCAAGTTGTCCTCAGCTTGCTCTCTGTAAAGCTGCTTAACCGTAATTGTGTTATACAAATAGAATTGATCTCAAAAATAAAGATCTACTCTTGTGGGAAAAGACAGAAAAGAACGAACAAAACAGTGTGGAAAGGAAATAAAGAAAATGACTCAAGGGCTAAAAAAGACGTGTTAGATGACAAGAGCATTTTGTTCTCTCTCTCCTTACCTCTGACTAAGGATGCATATTTTTTCTTTTCATTCTCTCTTGGCTATCTCTCTGTAAACCTCCAGCTTGGTGGGTGTTTTTCTGACGTCATTCTTTCTCCCTTTCCTCTGCTCTCATTATTGTGTTCTCTTCCTCTATTTGAAATGTGTAATTAGAAGGTTCTATAACGTTCCTTAAAATAAAAAAAGCTGTGTTTATTCTTCGGTCTTTGCTAAGTCTTGAAACAGAAGAGAAATTGTCCTCCTGTCAGAGTTTCCTAAAATCTGACACGAGGACGAAAAAAACCTCGAGAGACACCAGACTCAGCAGGGAAGTGAACGTCTGATAACTTCAACAAGACAGAATTTGTGTTGCAATTTTTGACCATATAGTACAGTTCTAGAAGGGAGATCAGCCTTATTATCTGCCTATATTATCTGGTGTCATAAAGATGAGATCTGGTTCCTCGGCAGGTTTCTTCCACGTATCCTATCAGACCTCTGGCTTCATCGTTAGAGCTACATTTTAAATGTATAATTTATTTGTTGAATTTATATATTTCTGTAAAGCTGTTTTTTATTAAATATCTGTTGTTAAAACGGCAGGTGCGTATAACAAATGTTTTTTTTGCTGTGCCTCACTATTTATGTTATATATAAAAAGTCATATCATAATATTGGAGGTGATTATAATGTTGAGTTGTAAACCTGCAGGCAGCATGATGTAAGAGCGTAATGAAATAACTAGAGAGTTACGAGCTGTGATCTAGTGGTGTTTCCTTTGGGGCATGAAAAATGATCCCTAATCACAATCTTCATACTGGAGAAATAGAGTTTTCATCTCCACAATCTGACAATTATAGGTGAATATATATGATAGAGAGAGAGAGAGAGAGAGAGAGAGAGAGAGAGAGAGAGAGAGAGAGAGAGGTCCACACTTGATTTTTCCAGCTCTGCAATTTCTCAAAAGGCTCAATATTCTAAGCGGCTTGTGAGAGAGTGAGAGAGAGAGAGAGAGAGAGAGAGCGAGAGAGAGAGAACCTTTCCCTATACACACATACACATACAGAGTACACAAACACTTGCTCTGTCTTATAAAAATGTAGGTGTGTAGACAGAAGATGTCCCATGCTTTAGTATAATGGCTGTGACTCAATCCTGTAGCAATACGACGACTTCATGCTCATGTTATCAAAGGCCATAGGATCTAATAGTACATATTAATTAGGTTCACTCAGGAAGCTTGGGGATCTCTTTTTTCTTTCACCTGTTGGTTAAACACACATCAAATGCAACTTGAAATTATTAAGGGAGAAAAGGTAGAAGTAAAATAATGCATAAACACACACAGGATCTTATGCTGACCAGGAACATATACTGAAGGCATTTTTTTAATAAAATTTTATTATAAATAAATAAATAAAGTAATATAAATTAAACACAACAAATACACAGTCCCTAACAAGGAATAGGAAAGGACAATAGGAATCAGTTCAAATACAGTTGTATTTTTTTGTTTGGAAAGTTCGTTTTAAAAACTCACTTTTCTCTGGATGTTAAGAATTAAAAAAAGTTTTACGCTTCATGTACTGAGTGCGAATGAAATGTCTCAGTCCTACCGTTCGGTTAAGAATGGCATTCAGTCTATCAATGGAAAAAATATAATAGGATAACTGAAGAGGACTAAAGAACTGAAGAGATGATTCCAGTGAAAAAGTTGTCTAGCTGAGAGAACTTGCACCCGGAAGAAAAACTCAGAGAACAAGTCTGTATTGTATCCTTCAACAAATAGATCCAGGGGGAAAAAAACAGTCTCCAATAATGTCTATTGCAAAATAATTACATCAATGTTAGAACTTTTTACCCATTCATAAGGAACGCATGTACTTCTCAACCGATATCATGTCTTGTTGTTTTCCTCTCGGTAAAGAGTTCGTGAAATGATAAATGTTACTAACAATTACACCTCTATATACTAAAATAATATAATATACAGCAACATCCCTGTCATGACTCAGCCCGGACTTTGGCCACGTGCATGTGTTTACGTTCCTCGTCACGTGTCTGCCCCGCCTTCGTCTGCTCCTCCCTGTTTCCCATTGTTGTTACTCTGTCTATTTAACTGTGCCGCGTTGCCTTATGCAGCGTGGAATCTACTGTTGTCTTGTCCTGTCTTTAGTCCGTGTCATGTTTAGTGTTCTTTTGTTATTAAACCCTGTTTATTTTGCCATCCTGCATTTGGGTCTGGTTTATCCCGCGTTCGTGACAATCCCTATTTAATATTTGAAAGAAAGGGGAAAAAATTGAATAAACCTGGGCATCACATACCACGTGCTCACCATGACTAGCAAACTAGCATTATCTATGCTAGCATTATTATGACTAGCAAACTAGCATTATAGCACTGCACTTAGCCACTCTCTTAGCGACTTTACACTTTCACTCTCATACAACAATATTCTGACTGGCGTGATTGAGATAATACAGGACAATACAGGATAACACAGAATAATATATATCCAAACAGAATACACTCACTAGAATGTAACAAAAAGTCAAAAATAAAAAAATACATGGAATGTGACGCTGATTATTTCCTCAAATTTTGCAGTTCTTTGCAGGGATGTCTAGCTTAACTTCCCAGCTAAATAAAACTTCCCCAAATAAAAAAGTAAACATCTATTTACCGAAAGAGAAATTTCTCCAAATAAGTTCTTAAATTAACATTTTTCTCGTGTACCCACACACACAACCCCCCCCCCCCCACACACACACACAAAATTGCTCTACAGTCTTTTCCCGCGCATTCTCCCTGCATGGCTACGACACTCTGTTAAAGGGCCAGTACCAATTAAAAAAAAATAAAAAACACTCACAGAACCTAGTTAAAATATCAGGGGTTACACTCTGGTGCCTGCTTTTAAATTCTAAATTACACTGCAGACTTTCCCATGACAAAATAGAGCAGTACTGCTGTTTCATTCCAGTAATACACACACTCCCATAGCACCCAGTGTTTCTGGAATAGTCTCAAGATTCACAGTGAGTATGAAGGATAATGCATTTACTGAAGATAGATGAATGAATGAATGAATGAATGAATGAATGAATGAATGAATGAATGAATGAATGAACGAATGAATCAGTGACAAATCAGTGACTGACTGATCTTATATTTTTTCAAAAAACGTGTATAGAAAAAACCCAACAAGGACCTTTCCCCACACACACACACACACACACACACACACACAGTACACAAACACTTGATCTGTCTTATAAAAATGTAGGTGTGTATACAGCAGATGTCCCACAGACAATGGCTGTGACTCAATCCTGTAGCAATACGACGACTTCATGCTCATATAGCCCCTGTTATCAAAGTTGATCACAATGCCATAGGATCTAATAGTACATATTAATTACGAATGAATGAATGAATGAATGAATGAATGGATGGATGGATGGATGGATGGATGGATGGATGGATGGATGGATGGATGGATGGGTGAGATATTACTGTATCCCTTGTGGTTTATTTAATAAATACATGTATGTGCAGCATAGTGTATACACACACACACACACACACACACACACACACACACACACACACACACACACACACACACGAGCATGAAACTGTCAGTCCATGTTTAACACAATTTTAAACACCAGTGTTATAAACTGTATTTAAAGTAGCTATGATTTTTTTTAAATAATTAAAAAGCAACACATTTTTTTTCCATTTATGGTTACATTTAATGTCGGGGACAACAGGAACAAGTTTGTTCTTGTTTTACTTTGTTTGAGCAGCTACAGTATATTGTTATAATACCTCACCTCTTGTTTTTTTCTCTCTGATTACATGTTAAATAAGCATCGCTGTACAGAAAACTGCACCTTATTATATAGTTTATTATTAGCCTTAGATTAGGAGACATGCCTGTCCTTATGAACCAACTGTTACTATAGAAATCTATTAAAACATAATCAGAACAATGCAGCGCCTCTTTCTTTAATATACGATGAATCAGCGACGTCTGACTAATCAGAATCCAGAATTCTACAGTTTTTTGTCATAAAACAATTATAACATATAACATATGTACTTTCACATCATCTGCATATCCTAGCCAAAAGTCTTAGGGTGTACTGTACAAACTTTTGCACTCAACGCTAACATGCTAAAATGTATGAAATGTATAGTAACATGAATAAAATGTGGGTAGTCCAAAACTTTATCATCAGCTCAAACCATTGATCAATTTGTGTAAAAAAAAACCCCCACAAGTGTATTTTTGCTCTTTTTCAAACGTGAACGTGCTTCCAAATGGGACAGCTTTCATGTTAAAGGCATCCGCTTATCAAATATCTCCAGGGAGCTCACTTTCTGCTTTTCTAAGCATGATGAAAGGGAAAAGCTCTTTCTCCACCAGCCTTATCCCCCCACCCCCCATTGATGCTTTCTGTATCCCATTCAAAACGTGCTTTCCTTACTGCTGAACCACTCCACTCCACTGCATACCCTCACATCTCTCTTTCCTTCCTTTTCTATCCCTCTCTCTCTTCTTTAAGTGTCACGATTTGAATCAGCTTCTCAGAAATCACCGTCTTCGTCCGCTCATGTTTATGCATTTTCTCCTTCAAAGACGACTTCTGACCTCGTGCTCTCTCATTCTGACTGAAATGGGGCTCCTGGCTCGGGAATTTGCACTCATCAAGGATTAATGAATGGTTACGAGGAGCTGAAGTTTTTAAAAAATCCCTTCTGGCCATGGATGCTTTCTAATTCGGCGGTCGGGTTGCATACTAATGTGCAGCAGGCATTCTGTGTTTGTGTGTTAGAGGAGAAAGAGAGTCCTATCCTACTTTCCTGGAGGGCTTCTGAAGAGTTCTCTAATTAAACACAAAGGACAGAAATGGAATGAATGAACGAGACTCTGTTTTTTTTTACCTTGCACCATTGATCTAAGTGATTACTCATCAAGTCTGAGTGATATTTATATCAGCGTACTCTAATTAAACGTCTGGATCAGAACCGGGACAAATTGATGCTTAGATCATTTCTGAATCCTGCAGCACTAAAATGATCCAGACTGATTAAAACCCTGCCTTGTCAATTTTCCCACAGATCCTCCAAACTACAAATGTTTTTCACTCTTCCTATTCTCTCCTTCCTTCCTGCTTTCCTTCCTTCCTATTCTTTCCTTCCTTCCTTCCTTACTCTTCTTTCCTCCCTTCCTTCCTTACTCTTCTTTCCTCCCTTCCTTCCTTCCTTCCTTCCTTACTCTTCCTTCCTTCCTTCCTTCCTTCCTTCCTTACTCTTCCTTCCTTCCTTCCTTCCTTCCTACCATGAAAATGTTGTAGGCAGGAGATTTTCACAAATCAACATGCTTGCAATCAAGTGAAAAGGAAGTAAATCCAGACAAACTGCTCTTTCAAGGGCTCTAAATTGCTCGGAACTGAAGGAAAAGAAAGTGAAATTGCGGTTTCGAATCTAAAGCCGAATGTTTTCTTTACTACACGTAAACATTTCAGGCGAGAATTGCATTAAAACCGTCTTTCTTTAGAGACTAATAGTGAACGTAAGCTTTTTTTTATGCTGTCTGTGTTCTTAATAAACTGGGAGGCAGAAATAGTGTAATGTAGAGCTTCAAATGTTTTTACAAACAAGTGAACAATCACATACATGTTCAACACTGAGGCCAGTCTGTGTGTGTGTGTGTGTGTGTGTGTGTGTGTGTGTGTGTGTGTGTGTGTTTGTGCTATTTCTACATTATAAACAAAATCCTTCAAAATCTACGACCATATTTACAGCCGTGTACAATACATAAGCCCAAATATTATTCTCCAATGTTCTCCAACTCAGCAGAACATTAGCTCATAGAGAAACACATCCACACATGCTCGAACACACTCGTGATGATTTTACACCACCGATTTAAACTAAAAGTGTGAGCAAGCAGGAGGCAGTGTTAATTTAGAGTTGGTGTGAAATCCTGCAATATTTGACAAGACTGACGGTAGAAATCTGGAATATATCCTGATTTAAAAATGTACATTCTCATCAAATAATCTTGCACTTAGGCATTGACTGATTGTGTATTTCATTAAAATACGAAAGGTTTTTAGATCGGATCAACAGGGTTCTCCACAGCGCACAGAATGGTGGAAATGCTAGAGTTCCATGTACTACTAAACTAAAGCCCTATTCAGATGGTATTAGTTTTACGTGGGGACGTGGAGTAATGCAATTTTACCTCAGGATGTCTGTAATATTAATTGGCCAATTCGCACGGGACAAGACATCTCAGTAAAACTAGCAGAAGTGGGAGGGGTAACTCGCTTTACGCACCACAATAACCTCCTTGTCGTCATGTGCGTATGACGTTGCTTCCTGTTTCCCCAACATCCTAATCAATACACAATTGTCAGACTGTATCTGACTGTAGAAAGGACATTATTTATAATAACACTCTGCAGTGTTTATAACAGTTTATAATCACATCCTTCAGTGTCACTCAAATATGGTTCTCTTTTAAGTCTGGTTCCTCTTGAGGTTTCTTCCTCTTCCATCTAAGGGAGTTTTTTCTCACCACAGTCGCCTCAGTCACCTCAGACTTGTACAGTGTTAAAAGTGCTATAAAATAAATTAATTGAATTGAAATACTATAAAATACTACAAATGTTTTTTTATTTTGTGAAGATGTTTGTAAATGTCTTTGAGGCAAAAAAAAAAGTATTGTGTGTGTCAAAAAAACTAATACAGTTTCAAGGTTTAGTCAAAGACAACAATCAAAAGATGCAATGCAAAGGTCAAGGACAACTTAGACACTAGGATGGCTTAGTCATGTCATGGAAGAAAAAACATTACTGAGAGTTTGCTTAAAAACATAAAAGTCTGCAATACAGGGGCAGTGGAGGCTCAAACTGTTAAAGCTCTGGGTTGTTGATCAGAAGGTTAGGAGTTTCAGTACTGACGATCTGCCACTGTTGGGCCCTCGAACGAGGCCCTTAACATGCTCTGACTTCAACATCCTAAGCTGGAATTTGTGAAGAAAAGAATTTCACGCTTTGCATGCGAGACGCTACGGAGCAGCAGGAATTATACCGAGTTAAAAAACATCACTGCGGTGTAAGAACAATAAATGAAGAACAACACAACTGCATTTGTCATTAGGGTTATACAGTGATCCCTCGTTTATTGCGGTTAATGGGGATTATCGCGGTTAACCGGAACCCCACGCGATAGGTGAAAATCCGCGAAGTTTGACCTTTTCACTGATTGTCATCATCTTCTTCTTCCTCTTGGGCTCACTAGAGGAATCTTTCGCAGGGGCACAGCACTTAGGAGGCATTGTAAGCTGTTCCGTTGTAACTTAATGTCTGCACTGTTTTTTGTCCTGCACTGTCTTTTGTCCTGCACTGTCTTGCTTGTCTTGTCCTGCACTGTTTGCACCAGGTTGCACAGTTGCACTTTATGTGGCTAAGACTACTTACATGTCCTTAGCCCTGTCTTTGTTTTATGTAGCACCTTGATCCTGGAGAAACGTTGTCTCATTTCACTGTGTACTGCAACAGCTATATATGGTTGAAATGACAATAAAAAGCTTCTTGACTCTTGACTCTTGAAGGGCTTAACGAAAAGTTAATTTCGAACACAATACGTGAGACACAGTTGACAGCGTGAACGAGAGTGGCGAGATACAACATGGGAAGAAGCTGGGAGAGGATGCGATGATGCGCAGCCAATCAGCTCAGATCTCGCGCCGGGAACCAATCATGTGCCTTGTCTGTGTGCCCGTGGGTATGTACAAAGTCTCTGAGAGAGTTTCTCTCTTTGTCTGGCATCCTGGGAAAGCGTTTTTATTTTTATTTTTCGGTGAATATTTTTGAAAAATCAGCGATGCACTGAGGCCGCGAAACTTGAACCGCGAAGTGGCAAGGGATTACTGTAATCTTCCTACATTACCAACAATCCACAATACAATACAACCCACTTCCTGGTATAACTTATGCTATAACAGATATCCAGGTCTGGAAATTTGTATCACACTTGCACACACACACACACACACACACACACACACACACACACACACACACACACACACACGTACTTTCCTAACCCTTTCCACAATAATATTCAAACATCTTACAAATTAAGTCAAGCAACTTTAAAAAACAAAACAAAAAGAAAGACAGAAATACATGCATGTAACTATGATTAATACCATATCATGCTGAATATGGAAAAGCAATGAAAAAAAGCTTTACGCTGAGCTAAGCAGACTGCTTTCTTACAGCCTGATGCTGTTTGTAATCCAAACTACACCCTCCTCCACACACACACACACACACACACACACACACACACACACACACACACACACACACACACCCCTGCTGACACCTTTCCAGATATTTCATCTAAAATTGACACTTCACATTTGCGTAATCTGAGAGGGGACCATTAATCATCCTCATCATCTTCATATTCATTAACGGCAGCAGCAGCCGACTCGTCAGCTTTATCATCCTCATCCTTAGCATCATTATTAAACATCACTTAATGCCGGCTCGATCTCACGCGGGGTTTTCGACTGCGTCAAGGCTAAAAGACTGTTTCTCCTGCTGCTGAAGTTGATTTATAGCGCTGAAGAAGAAGAAAGTTGAAGTTGGGAGGAAAGCTAGAGGAGCACACGCTCAGGGTCGACCTCCTGGTTACTTCATATTAATGGAAACTGAACTGGAGTGAATGGACTTGGGTGAATTATACGTCCTATTTAAAACAGCTGACTGGTGGTTTTGTCTCTGATGGTCTTTATTAACGTATTTTCGATATGGCATTGAGGTTTAGTGGAAGAGTTTTTATAGTATCAACAATTACACACAGTGATAGCGGTGCTGCGTGTTTCACAGTGTCGCCTACATGTGAAGTTCGTTCAGAGCTAGTTCACAATCGATGACTCAAATGTCTGTTAAACAGAGAGAAATCATAAAGATTACTGCGTCATGCATAAATATCCATAATGATGCAATAATCTTCATATATAGTGTAGCAGTAGTATCTGAAATTAAAATGGGTTTATTTTGCATTTTAATTAATGTATCTATTCAATACAGTACAAAATGTCACGTCACTTTATGTCACGTCAAAATCGAGTACAAAATGTCCATAACCTGATAGAGTTCGAGATGCAAGATTATAGATAGAATAAAGCCATTTTGCTTGAGCCATGTGACTGCAGCTTAAAGTTTCTCTACCAAATGTCAAATCAGTGGATTAAATGTTATGCACTTTGTTAAGACTCATTTTGATTTTTCTTATTGTTAAGACAGTTTGGTGTAGATCAGTGACACAAAATCAGTGACACGTAAAATCCCAGTTTAACCAGTAACACCTCAGTGACGTGATCAGTGACACGTGAAATCCCAGTTTACACACATATACGGTGTAACATAAACTATAGCCCTTCATTCTTTCTTACTAATCCTACATCAGGAATGTAGCCCTTGTTTGTATCTAATGAAAGAAAGAAAATAATCTCCATTTTTGCCATTTTGCTTCTAAAACCCTTATGAAAAAGTTACATGCTAGAACGCAGTAAGCTAAGCACTCCATGATTTTTTTATTTTTTTATTTTTCCTTAATCAAAATCTCCAGTTTCAGTAGTTTTAGCAGTTAGCAGTCTTGCATTTGCTTTGCACCTACACTTGAGCTGTAAGGGGAAAACACCGGCTGCCCCCGATGGTGTAAATGGGTATAACAATCTTTTAAAAACTTGCTCTATTTATTTATTGCCTTTTTTTTTTTAAATATAATGTACATTCTTAAAAGTGTGAGAAGAATTTTCTATTCTAAATGATAAGATCATTTTTTTAATCTTTTATTTCTCTAATTTACCTTTCAATCCCAACGTCTCCACATCCTCTCTGTTTCTCTTTTTTCCCATATAATCTGCTTTTATTCGATTGTACGTACTGTATACTGTATATATTGTCACCTCTTCCACTCTTACGTCTGTATTCCATATGCTACAGTGAAAAAAATATTAAAAAAAAGGCAGCCATTTACAGAAGCCTGTGTTTCAAAGGGTCGCTGAAGCAGATACAGTAGGTAAGAGCAGGTAGCAGCCGGGCTGCGGCTTTCTCCCACCGGCTTTTCATTAAAACACCATTCGAGGATAGGAGGTGATTGAGGATGGATTCTCCCGCATTTATGTAAATCCCTCATTTATATTCTAGACAGGTTAATAGAGAGTGCTCATGCCCCAGCCCAGGCCCACAATAAGCAAAGATTGCTCTTGACTGAATCTCTGCTAATGAGGACAATGCAAGGACCCCATGAGGATGTGAAAAGTTTCATAGAAACTATAAGACATAAGAAAAGTATGCAAGACACTGACAGATTACAACTAATGCAGAGTATAGCAAATATATCCACACACAATTAAGAGAGAAAGACAAAGGAAAGAAAAAAAAACATTTTCTACTAACCATTTAATTCATTCAGGAGTGAAGTAAAAAACACGGTGAATGGAATCACCGTATGATTTAAAATGAGGGAAGTGTGACACTCATGCAATTCTGGTAGATGCCAGACTACCACTGGATTTGTCAATGAAATATTTTTTTAGGATTTAGGCTACTGTTAAATATTCTGGCTGTATTAGCAGCTGAAAGGTAAGTTTAATTATCTCTCCAGAAAACCAGGGTAAGTAGACAGAATCAAAATCAAAATGGGATATTTTCATTCAGTATAAAAGATTGATTATTTTGTAAGTCTGATATAAAATGAGTTGGCTTTTAGTGTGAGACGTGTTTTGGGATGACCTTAGTGGTTGAAGATAACACATTCAGATTGGGGATGTTTATGAAGAAACATCTCACAGAGCAGAAATGAGTTTAATATCAACCTTTCTAGGAAAGAACCTTTGACACTATTAAAATATTACCTCAAGAAGTGTCAGCGACGCACACGGGAATAAAAACAGACCCAAATGCAGGATGGCGTAAAAATAAACAGGATTTATTAACTAAAAACACGAAACACAGACGCAGACAATACCAGACCAGACATAAGACGACATCAGAAGACAACAGAGGATTCCGTGCTGCCATAGGCAAGGTGGCACGATTAAATAGACAGGACAATAAACACATGAGGAACAGGTGTGCAGAGAGGGGGGACGGGGGGAACTAGGGCGGGGCAGACACGTCACAGGGAACATAAGCAAGAGCACGTGGCCAAAGTCCGGGCTGAGTCCTGACAAGAAGGCTAATAAAAACAGAGATACAGTACATGAGTGCCCTGAGTGTCTCCTATCTGAAGAGTCATTATCCACCACACTGTGGTGTGTGAAATGACAAAGAAATTCAATGTTGTACATGGACACAACAAAACAGCTGTATGTTCAATTTCCATTTTTTTTGTTCTCTGGGAAAAAGTTACACCAAATCAAACTTATTCTAGCTAACAGTAAAAAACAACACAGTGGTAAATTCACCCGGAGAACGTACTACTACTATAGTGGGATTGAAAGAGAAATGGATGGAGAATAGATGTATGTAAAAGAGGCAGAGATGGAATAACCGGTGTTTATTATAAGTACATCTTTCTATGTCTTCTTAGAAGGATCAGCGTAAATTCTGTAAGTAATCCAGCGCCGGCAAATGATGTTTGAGTATGTAGCTGCATATGATAAATTATTTAAACAATTATTTTGTTTAAATTATGCAAGTTTAAATCATATTCTTCCTTATGGAGCATTTGTGTTCATTTATATGTGTTAATTAATACCTCAACTAACAAGCATATATTAAGATATACAGTATTTAAGGTACTTGTTATTCATGCATGACTTTATGTCTTGTGTCATAGTTAAGGTTAGTGCTGCTTCATTAGTACATCATTAGTACATGCCTTAACACCACATTGGTTCATTTTTAAGTATTACTTTACTTATTAATGCAGGATTATTCATGTTCAGATTATAAATGATTCACTCTATCCTAGGTATTTCTCTTTAAACCACTGGTCCAATAAGAGTGGGGTAACATTTATTTCAGGCCTGTGCATTTTTCTTTTCAATCCGGACGTTCTATCACCAGTAAGGAACTGTCACACATCATCTCGCTCTCTAAGCCTCCCGAGCACACGGCTTATTGCCTGCATGACAGATTATCCAATCAAAATCCTGACTTGTAGTAAGTGGACGAGATTAGCTTTAAGCCTCCATTTTCATATGTTTGAATGACAGAATGAGGAGATGATCTTAAGAGTCCACATCCACATCCCTACGCTATCTCAGATCAGTGCTGAGCAAAGACAAAGATGAGACACGATCTGTTTTTTTATTAATGTTGAACAGATTAGAGACTAAAGCAGCAGCACTTGTGTAGCTCCTGTAACACTTAACCAAATCACTTTGCTTAACCCCTGGATCCTGATGCTCCTCAGATGAGAGTTGCAGCTTAGAAACGATCACTACGCACAATGTTATCTAGTTACCACACGTTACATACTACAAACAACCGATTTAAGTTAATCGTTTTCTGAAGCTTGTACGTATTTGTCTAAGGTAGTTGTAGCTCGGAGCTTAAGGTGTTAGGCTACTGATCGGAAGGTTGTGAGTTTGAATCCCAAAGCTGCCAAGCTGTCACTCCTGGGCCCCTGAGCAATGCTCTTAACCCTCAATTGCTCAGCTGTATTAATATGAGATAAGGATAAAAGCATCTGTCACATGCCATAAATGTACTACACAAATAAATCAGTGCCTTGCATAAGTATCAACCCCATCTTCAGTTTTCTCATAATGTTGAAGCATGAATGAAAATGAACAGTGAATTTATATCACTTATTGGCTGAAGCCTGTATTTCATTTGAACTCGGTCACTCACATGCTCACATGACTGATATGAAAGTAAAGCATCAAATATTCCAATCATACTTTGAACAATTTAAACAGTATATTAACCCTGAACGCTCATGCCTAATATCATATGCAATATAACAATTAATAAAGCTAATAAGTGCATTGCAATGCCTTCCAGTCTTCAGTATAACTGCAGATGACTAATGAAATTCACAGTGGTAGAGGAAGGCTAGGCATAAAAATGACTCATGTGGGACTGAGCAGATCTCCACCAGGCGAGCATTAAACCTGCGCTGTGCTTCTTCCTTGAGCATGTGGACGCAGTAGGGAAAGACAGCCGAGGCCCGGGGCGATCGCTTCGGTACCGCCAGGAGCGGAGAAACCAGATTTATTTTCTCTGGGTGGTAAAAATAAAAACAGCTCTCTAGAACAGAATCGCAAGTTGGCAGGGAATTAAAGCACAGCACGCACAAACTCACACACTCCTCCCAGCAACTGGTGCTGTAAGATACGAGAGGGGAGGGAGTGCGGGGGGAAAAACGAGATGTACAGAGTGTTATTATTCACCTCACTGTAATTAGGTCTTTTAAAGTTTAAAATGGTTCTTACCTATGCTTTAAGACTGTTGTTCCAGTAATGTTTCACTGAAGTGGAAGGGGCTGAAAGAAAGAGAACTGAGAGACAGAGAAAAAGAATTGCTGAAGAGATAAAAGGAGAGAACAAGAAAGGCTTAACTCAATCTGAAGACATCAGGGATGTATTGTAACCTTTCTTCTACAAAATATCCATTATTTATATGTCCAATGAATATATTGCATCATATATATATATAAACCTATCCAGATTTGGATTTAAACCAAAAGTGGGTGAGGTCTAAGTCAATATGGGAGCAACAAAACCAACATATGTAGAAATGGAAGCTCTGTTAATCTAATCAAGTTAGTAGCCTGATTTAAATGGATATAATCCTGACCAGGCAGTTACAGTACTAAGGGTGAAGGACAATTTTAAGTGAATTTCACAGTGACAAACACACGTATTAATGAACATGATCGTTTTTTTTTCTTGGGAATTGATTTTTTTGTGGAAACTTTTCTGGAAAGAAATCACTAAAGCACGACTCTTATTCAAATGTGTGTTGTATCTAATGAGAACACGTGACCCGGTCATTTGGAATAAAGGGGTTCATATTTGGTTACATCCCTAGCATATACTGTATGCAGGCAGTGCATGTGTGCATGTGCATGTGTGTGTGTGTGTGTGTGTGTGTGTGTGTGTGTGTGTGTGTGTGTGTGTGTGTGTGTGTGTGTGTGTGTGTGTGTGTGTGTGTGTGTGTGTGTGTGTGTATAAGAGAGAGAGAGAGAAAAACGAGTGGGGGAAGACAGAGAAATTTTATTGTGCTACTGCAATAGTAATGTTTCATTAAAGCAGCCAGCAAAGGGCCAAACAATCAGCAATAAAAGTGTATGTGAGCATGGATGTGTCCTCTGGGTGTGCTAACTTCCTGCCTCTGCTGTGTGAAATCACTCTCTTTTCTCTCTCTTGCTCTTTCTGTCTCACTGTCTCTCTCTCTCTCTCTCTCTCTCTCTCTCTCTCTCTCTCTCTCTCACACACACACACACACACACACACACACACACACATACACACGCACACACACATACACACACGCAGACACACACGCAGACACACACGCAGACACACACACACACACACACACACACACACACACACACACACACACACACACACACACACACACACACACACACACACACACACACACACACACACACACACACACACACACACACACACACACACACACACACACACACACAAGCTCTGGGGAGGGTACAAACCAGCATGCTCACACACAGTATGCATCTTCAATCACCTCTGGCCCATTAACAGCCCTGCAGTACATAACAACTCCAAACAATTGTCAGGGAAACAGGCAATTATAGCTGCAAACACACCAAAAGCTTTTTTTGTGCGGCTTCAAAAGAGCTAGAACCACTAAGGTCATGTAACTCCACCACCATTAGCTTGTTGTATTCTATTCTGTTCTGTACTGATCTGTTCTGCTTCATTACTTTCTAATATGTTCAGTTCTCTGTGTTTCACTCCATTCTGTTCTGTCATGTTTTGCTGCATTCTGTTTTGTTCCTCTCTGGATCCTTCTTACAGTACAGAAGAGAAGAACGAGAAAAGAAAAGAAGAGAGCAGAACACAGCGGAAAAAAAGCAGCAGAACAGAAAACAATGCAGGCAAACAAAACCGACTGCAGCAGAACAAAACAGAATTCAGCAGAACAGAACAGAACAGAACCGAATGCAGCAGAAGATAATAGAACAGAGTGCAGCAGAAAAGAATGGAACTGTTTATCAGAACAGAACCGAATGCAGCAGAACAGAACTAAATGCAGCAGAACCGAATGCAGCAGAACAGAACACATCTGAACAGTTTTTTTGGGGGGGTTTGTCTTTTCCATTTCTGGGGTTCTATGTTCCTAGGAAAAAATGTCACAATATACAGTTTTATTAATATTTTTTTAAGCGAGTGATGCTGGGTGATGATGAAAAAGTGAACACTTCCTACCAAATACAGAAAAAAATCAGAAATGATTACACCTAAACATAGTTTGATTAAAAAAGGTAAGCAAGTTGTGATGATGATGAGGATGATGATGATGAGGATGATGATGATGAGAAACATAATCGACTCTTTGAGGCAATAAAAAGCATTTCTTTAATAAGCAAAAAACAACAACAGAAAGCCTGTAGATTATGAGCTGAAGAATAGAGAAAAGGCTTCTATTGATGCCTGAAGAAAAAAATAAAGTAGCGATAGGTAGGTAGCTGTAGGTCATGAAGCAGTAGGTACACTGACAGATTGTGAGTTGGAGGTGGGGTCAGGACATTTACGCTCCAAACACATACTCATGTTCTGTAATAGAACTCTATATTCCACCACAGCACTGCTGAATTATGGAATTTGGTTGTCCAGAAGGTGTTGATTAATTTTCTCCAGGAGCTTTTCTGACATCAGTATTATATTCAATTTAAACAAAATAATTAGAATGATATGTTTGCTCATTGTTGTTTCTGTAGTAGCAACCTACAGTACACAGGGACTTGTATGGAATGTTTGAGATAAACTGTGTCTAATAATTACATATTTATATATAGTTATCCATCTATACAGTAAGAGTGTGTGTTTGTGTTTGTGTGTGTGTGTGTGTGTGTGTGTGTGTGTGTGTGTGTGTGTGTGTGTGTGTGTGTGTGTGTGTGTGTAATAGTGCTATGGTTATGAGGTGCTCAGTGGGACACTAGAATAGATCGGCGTCTCTGTTTCGCACTGCGTTCCTCCCTGTTGACCTCCATTCATGAGAAACGCACGTCTCAGCAGTCAATATTACACTCGCTGGCTCCCCGACAGCCCCAGTGTATTTGTAATCCTGTGTGTGTGTGTGTGTGTGTGTGTGTGTGTGTGTGTGTGTGTGTGTGTGTGTGTGTGAGAGAGAGAGAGAGAGAGAGAGAGAGAGAGAGAGAGAGAGAGAGAGAGAGAGAGAGAGAGAGAGAGAGAGAGAGAGAGAGAGAGAGCAGCTGTAATTTGCATCAACCTCTGGTGTGCTTAAAATATCTAATATCAACACATACAGGATGATGTACTATATGTCTGATCTAAGGATGTAACACAAATATATGAAATTCGGTCAAACACACACACACACACACACACACACACACACACACACACACACACACACACACACACACACACACATACAGTATACAAATGCATGATAAACAGGAATCACCCCATAATGTTTTCCTTTACAGCTGTGCTAAAAAAATAAAGGCACACTGGGAACATCCGGACTGCACTCCAGATGAAAGCCTGAAATCTTTGCATCTAATGCAGTGAAGCATGAGCACCATTTGCCCTGAACACCATTCTCCATATTTCAATTTGATCCAAGCCTACAAGCCATTCACTCGCTCATTAAACATTCACACACGTACAAAAGACCGGCGAGATTTCATGAAACAATACAGGCCTCATTTCACCAACTCATTGAGGAGCAGCCCTACAGTCTCAAGTGAAATGAATGGAAAGCAGCTCGCGTCTTCAGTACACTGAATACTGAACTCTTTCTATCATGACTGATTTGTCCTGTGTGGAACAAGTCAATGTTCTTGAATGAACAGGTCATGTGATACTGGAAGGGAATAAAGGGTGGTGAAATTTAATTACTGACCCAACCCTGAACTATACTGTATGATATAAAACATGATATAAATGATATTATTATATTATATTCTTTTAATTATTATATAAATACATTTTATCTATAGTATATATTTTACATCACATCCTACAGTGTATACAACATGGACAGATATTGAACTGGCCAAATGACATTTTTTTAACAACAGAGAAAACTGGGAACTAAGGAAAGTATAAGGAGAATATAAAGTGTATGATGTTACAGACAATATTATTTATAAACTAGTCAACAGAAAATCCAACCATCCATCCTTCCTTCCCTCTCCTCAACACTCCTAGACATAATACTGAATTCCATCCATCCTTCCTTCCTTCCTTCCTTTCTTCCTTCCTTCCTCCCTTCCATCCTTCCTTCCTTCCTTCCTTCCTTCCTTTCTTCCTTCCTCCCTCGCTCCCTCACTTGCTCTCTCAACACTCCTGGACATGAACTCCTCCACCACTTGAGTTTAATCCATCCATCCATCTATCCATCTTCCCCCTCGCTCCCTCCCTCCACTCAACATTCCTGGACAGGAACTTGTACAACACTTCCAGTTCTTTCCACCCCCCCTCCTCCCTTCCTTCCTTCCTTCCTTCCTTCCTTCCTTCCTTCCTTCTTTTCTCACTCCCTCCCCTTATCCCACCTCCCTCCCTCCCTCCCTCCCTCCCTTCCTTCCTCCTCCAAACCTTTCTTCTTTCCTCCCTCCTTCCCCTCAACACTGCTGGACAAAACCTTGTCCACCACTTGAGTTCCATCCATTCAGCCATCCATTAATCCATCCAACCATTCATCCATCCATCCATCCATCCATCCATCCATCCACCTTCCTTTCCCTTGCTCTTCACTGGCAATATATGGACCTGGTTTGAAGGCATATAATCATTGTACTCAAGGTCTAATTTATGTATTACATTAGATCTGAGTAGGTTTGATTTATGTACCTAACAAGGGGAATAGATGAGAAAGAGCACATGTGAGAGAGAGAGAGAGAGAGAGAGAGAGAGAGAGAGAGAGAGAGAGAGAGAGAGAGAGAGAGAGAGCAGTAAAATTACAGTATTTTATGGGTTCTGATTCATTAGCTGGTAGACAGATGCATTGAGTCGACCTTTATTGACAGTGATGAATAAGTAAAAAGTAGCCAGCTTTGACAAACCTTCTATCACACAGTAAATTATATATAACACACTATGATATGACCTGGGAAATCTTGGGGCGACGACTGAAAAGCCAACCCTCTGTGTTAGTACACTGAGGAACATGTCCATGTCTTGGCTGACATGAAATAGATCCAACCGGCACTAAAGCAGGGAAGAATTATAATAGTGAAGAAAGACTCAAGTTATTCTGTAAAGACAGAACACATTTTCCAAATGAGCCATGATCCCACAAATCTAAACCATGTAGCACTACAAAGTAATAGGTTTACCTGATAAAATGTACAGTAAAAAAAAATTGGAAATATAATCATCTAGAGAAGTCATAGCTGGTTCTAGCGAGAAAGGTGGACTTGCTGTCTTAGTAATTTCTCCTTCATAAAACCCTCAGTCCTTCTTTAAGCCCCCCATAAACCAGCTGTCCACTTGATCAACAGCTCATGAGATCTACAAGTCAATATGTAGCCAAAGGAAGCCCTTTTCCAGTCTTTTCTCACTCCTTTTTTTCAGCAGACTTTGCTTTTTCATCTTCCTCTCCCGGCCTTCAGTTCATACCCACTCATTTCTCTTTTGTTATTACAATAAGTATTTACTTTTTAACTCTCCACATTTACCTTGAACATCAGCTCCTCTTTGACCGCCCTGCTCTCTCTCTCTCTCTCTCTCTCTCTCTCTCTCTCTCTCTCTCTCTCTCTCTCTCTCTCTCTCTTTCTATCATTAGGTTAAACCCAACTCAGCTTAGTGATTTGGGCCCATCTGTTGTATGGCTTGTTAGGAATATAATGAATCCTTATGTGAGAAAACGTTTCCTCGTTAGGCACAAGGATGAACGGACAAATTACCTTTCATACCAGCAAGAGGACAGATGGAGCCAGTCACTGTAAATAAGCCGAGATAAAGGAAGGTCACGGATTGCACATGTACGTTGGAGATTATGACCCATTACTTGTAGGGTGTTCTCACACTTGAGTCTTCACCCTGGACTGTTTCTGGGATCTTTAGTGGGAGTGGCTTAATCCCAGGTTTGATTCCATTTTCCGTGACTTGACCTCTCACTTCCATGAATAACTCACTCTCTCACTCACTCTCTCATTTTCTACCACTTATCCAAACTTCTAGGGTCACGGGGAGCCTGTGCCTATCTCAGGCGTCATCGGGCATCAAGGCAGGATACACCCTGGATGGAGTGCCAACCCATCGCAGGGCACACACACTCTCTCATTCACTCACACACTACGGACAATTTTCCAGAGATGCCAATCAACCTACCATGCATGTCTTTGGACCGGGGGAGGAAACCGGAGTACGCGGAGGAAACCCCCGAGGCACGGGGAGAACATGCAAACTCCGCACACACAAGGCGGAGGCGGGAATCGAACCCCGGCCCTGGAGGTGTGAGGTGAACATGCTACCCACTAAGCCACCGTGCCCCCCTCTATGAATAACTTTCGTACATTAAAAAAAAATTTATTTAATATTTGCAACTACAAGCTGAGAACAATGTGTTTTGGATGTAAGTCAAGTCATCACAGAGGAACAAGGAAGATCTTTTGTCAGAGATGTTTAGTTAGAGTTTATGGAAGGAGTCACCAGCTTTAGTACTGAGTAACAGTCAGAGGTAAAGCTGCTGCTTTCAGATGAACAGCAGTGGAAAGCCTTGAGGGCCGAGGACTAGTTATTAGTTTCTGAGCACTGCGAGCTCAGCTGTGCAGAGTGTGCAGCAGCCCACAGTGCTGTTTTGCTTACCTTGTCTCTAGTTGTTGCTTTAATGCGTCAAGCTTAGTCTCACCTGTTTTTGTATAAGTATTTGTATAGTTTGTACCCCGTATCTGACTATACCAAGCTTTCTTATCACCGTATCACTGACCTCTAACCTGTTTTTCTTTTTGGATGAAGGTTTTACCTCATATTTATAGACAATCTGCTCAGATTGTTAATTATTAATCATATTCCTATGTTTTGTTCTTATTAAAGCTTTTTATTTGCACTTGCCTTATTTGCACCTATTAGCAACACAAGTGATAACAGGAACTCGTTTTGTAGATGTTCCACAACATACTAACATAACCATGGAATGAATTGTGAATATTAATCATGAATTAAAAAAAAATTTTTTGCGAATTTTTACATTTACGGTATTTGGCAAAAGCCCTTATCCAGAGAAACTTACGATTTTATACAACAGAGGATTAAAGGCCTTACTCAGGGGCCCAGCAGTGGAAACTTGGTGGACCTGGGATTCAAACTCACAACCTTCCAATCAGTAGTAACCACTAGGCCACCACATTCCTTCCCATCATACGTTGCAAGCTTGTGGGTACAGCGCCCATCCTCCTGAATAAAGTGTTTTCTATGACAGCGTGTAAGTGGCACTTCTGTCTATAGATGGCTGTTTTCTCTGCCTTGTCAATCAGAACATAATCTCACCCTTTCACAGTGTCCTGTACACCTCCATACACATGCAATCTCACTCACATATACACACCCCATTGTGTAAAAATTTGATTATAGCAGGTGTAAAAAGACTGACACTGAGATCTAGTGACAGGATTGAAATAAAAAAAAGTTCACAGCACTGCATCTTCAACTATGAAGAGTTTTGTTGATTGTTATCAGCGACTAAACCTTGTTGGCTGTCTCTTGTGAAAACTATCGTTCTGGCTTCTGAGACTAATTGGAGTGACACCAGCGAATCATACGAGTGCGTCGTCTCATATGCATATATAGAACGCAATTAGCACTTTCCTTCAAGCGTGTTCAGCATGAGCAGCAGTTGGAAAAAGACGTAATGTCTGGTTTCACATATCTCCAAGGAAGCACATTATGCCCAATTGGTAGCTAAGGGGATAAAAGCAGAGCTAGATAATAGGGTAGGAATTAAAATTAAATTGAGAGAAAATGAATGAAGTAAAATAAAAAATATGGTTATGATATTTTTTCTTTCCTTATCAGTATAATGAATACTCCAGTCTGTGAAAAATGACTATTGTGAACAAGTGTAATCGCTACCATGCTATGGAGAGCTTAGGAGCATATGAGGATAAGTTCCAAGCATCTAGATGTTAAAGTGTTCAGTCCTGGTGTGTGCTGCAGTGGAAATAAAGTAGCCCTGTGATTAGGAACATGTTACTATAAATAACTATTAGAAATATTAAAAACTTTTAGATTTCTTTTATGCAGCAGTATGTGTGTGTGTTAGAGAGAGAGAGAGAGAGAGAGAGAGAGAGAGAGAGAGAGAGAGAGAGAGAGAGAGAGAGAGAGAGAGAGAGAGAGAGAGAGAGAGAGATATGTGAATTCTTTGCTTTATTACATAAGCACTGAGATGTTGGTTGCTCCTATCTAAGATAGCAATACCAGCAGAGGCAGAGTAGAGTGAAGTGTGTGTGTGTGTGTGTGTGTGTGTGTGTGTGTGTGTGTGTGTGTGTGTGTGTGTGTGTGTGTGTGTCTGTGTGTGTGTGTGTCTGTGTGTGTGTGTGTGTGTGTGTGTGTGTGTGTGTGTGTGTGTGTGTGTGTGTGTGTGTGTGTGTGTCTGTGTGTGTGTGTCTGTGTGTGTGTGTGTGTGTGTGCGCGTGTGTCTGTGTGTGTGTCTGTGTGTGTGTGTATGTATATAAAAGTCCAGCCTCCAGCGACGTTAGTCAGTGGTTATCAGCACCTAGTTAGAGAGCACAGGTGATTGTAATCCAGACACAATCCTCTGCTTTTAGCTGTCCTGTTAAATCATGTTATTAACACTTAACACTAAAACACTACCAAAGTGTGTGACACACTCGTATTTCATGTGCCATGTTAAAAAACCACAGCATCAATGATTAACAATGATCTATTCATCATTCCTTTGTATGTGAGATTTATTGTCCACTTCAGGATGAATGTATTTCTGTGTGTGTGTGTGTGTGTGTGTGTGTGTGTGTGTGTGTGTGTGTGTGTGTGTGTGTGTGTGTGTGTGTGTGTGTGTGTGTGATTCAGTGGCAAAAGGTTCATGTATCAATAATTGATTCGAGGCACATTTTCTCCATCTGAGCCGCCAGCTAGACTGCATGCTGACATACCACTGAGAGAGAGAGAGAGAGAGAGAGAGAGAGAGAGAGAGACAGACAGAGAGAGAGAGAGAGAGAGAGAGAGAGAGAGAGAGAGAGAGAGAGAGAGAGAGAGAGAGAGAGAGAGTTGGACTGGAAATGAGTGTGTGAAGGTTATTACTATATAAATGTGTACGTAAAGGTTAGGACAATGAAAAACTGCTTAACACTTCTGCTGCTGCTAAAGTTTCAAAATCACTATCAGGTTTCATAATGTTATGGATAAAACAATGTAAATCTTATAGCAAGTGATCTCTCAGATAAAGGAAATGTCAGCTAATATATCGCTTGATCACCTCATTACTACATATATTACAAAATTAAACCCATTAAGCTTATTTCTAAATATATTTAACAATTTCAAGCTTAGAATGGGTGGGAATTGCTTCTTTCTAGCAATAAATGCTTGAAGACAAAATAATCAGTTAATGAGACAATTTAAAGTTTGAAATACAGTATATTCCGCCCTATAAAGCGCACCTAAGAGCCTTAAATTTTCTCAAAAATCGGCCTAATAATCCGGTGCGCCTTATGTGTGCACCGACTTCCATAAATAAGCCTAAGGTAAGCGCTCCGCTTGATTGACTGTCGGGCCGTTTCTCGCTGATGCAGGGACGTAATACATACACTACGTATGCTGGCAGCGATAAACCAATCAGAGGACATTACGTAATACGTACAGTACGTACACTTACCACCACCACACCTCCGGTAGGTATCCCCCCAAAAATGGCACCAGTGAAGAGACAAGCTTACGAGGCAAAATTCAAACTACAGTTACGCGGCTGTAAATGGGAATAGAGCAGCTGCGAAAGAATTCAACATCAACATCAACATCAACACTGCTTCTCTCTTTGTACCCATCCCGAGGCATCCAGACACTGTACCAGCTCCCATCGTCCTCTGTGGGACGAAGCCTTTGGACGCCCACTGAGCCGAGGCCGACTCTAAGAATCCTGAGACATCTCCAGTTAGACTCTGTGGTACTCAGGAGATCAGAAGTCCTTGAACCTCACACCAATACCACATTTAACTGACTGTATATTACAATCACACCCCCAGTGTCACCCATATGAGGATGGGTTCCCCCTTGAGTCCGGTTCCTCTTAAGGTTTCTTCCTTTACCAATTTAAGGGAGTTTTTCCTTGCCACTGTTGCCTGAGTCACCTCAGACTTGCTCATAGGGGAATAAATACATACACACTGTGAACTATATACATCTAATAATAATCTAGAATTTTTATTCTGTTAATTCTTATTTCTTTTATTATTCGTTAATTCCTTTATCATTAATTATGTTTACCTTCTGCTCTGTGTTTATGTTCTGTAAAGCTGCTTTGAGACAATGTCTATTGTAAAAAGCGCTATACAAATAAACTTGAATTGAATTGAATTGAATCAATTGTAGAATAATGTTCAACTAAACTCACTGTTTTGCTTCCTTTTTTGTAGACCGTATATCTTAGCATGCGCCTTATAATACGGTGCGCCTTATGTATGGGTTAAGTACATAAATAGAGCCCGTAATGGAGACTGTGCCTTATAATACGGTGCACCTTATGTATGGGTTAAGTACAGAAATAGACCCCGTAATTGAGACTGTGCCTTATAATCCGGTGCGCCTTATGGTGCGGAAAATACGGTAAATATATTTGACGAAAAAAGAGAACTATTAGTTGATCCTGACTATATTCAGGACAATTTTATGAACATCTGCTACTCTACTGCTATTTAAAAGCTGCATGAATTATGGTTTATAGACACTACTATAGCACTACCAGAAAAAGGAGCCTTAACCAAAAGGTGTTAACATCGTTGGAAGTGGAAGTGCACAATTCTCTGTTAAAGAACTTGAGTATCCTTCACAGATAGTTTACCTCGACCCCACTGAACATATTTGGAATGAACTGGAACACTGATTCACTTCAGATGCACTGTAACTATATAAACAGCTCTGTTCTGTGTAAACCATGTCTTCCAGCTAACAATATGATGTCCATGTGTCTTAACCTCACAGGGCATATTGCTATAGAAAAATTACAAATGATGATTACAAATGATTGTGTGTGTGTGTGTGTGTGTGTGTGTGTATGTGTGTGTGTGTGTTTTGCGTGTGTGTTTTGCTTAATTTGACAGGGTGTCCCAAATGAACCCTGCTGTAGGAATGAGTCCTAAAGCCTAGAAATCCTGCTCCATCATGCTGAAATGATTGAGGTTTTATTAAATTATTGTTGTTGTTTTTTCTGGTTAAATGCTTGAAACAGTAAGCACTGTGGTTGGCACAAGCTCAAGATATTTTCATGTTTTATTCTACAATATAAAATCCACCAGTGATGTGTAAACTCTGACTAGAGGTTTACTTTAGCCAAGGACGTTATGGAACTCATAACATTACAGCTCATATGATATTATCACTCATAACATTACAGCAACTATAAACCATCACACACTTTCTTGACAAAAATATAATTCTTCATTCTGCTAAAAAAACAGAACACAAAGCTTACTAGATAGATAGATAGATAGATAGATAGATAGATAGATAGATAGATAGATAGATAGATAGATAGATAGATAGATAGATAGATAGATAGATAGATAGACAGACAGACAGACGGACAGACTTTTTTCACCCTCTTGCTTAAGCTTTATATAAAACTGAAAGGTCTTTGTGAAATTGTATTATCCAGCCAAGGGGAGTCAAATATGGTATATTTTAATTACATTTTCTGTGGAAGTCCTCCTCCTTTCCCCTCACTGACCGCATTGTAATTGCATTTGCGGCATCATTCGAGCAGACAGAGTGAAGGATGATTGTGTTGGTCTGGTAATAACCGCACTGGACCCATATGCTGCCTAGGAAATGCGGAAGCGCTACACTGAAGCCCACACTCCGTCAACACACATAATAAATATCCACAAGCAGGTGGTTACCTCAGAGATTACAGCTGCTGCGTGGTAAGACCTCGGTACAGACTCAGGGCTTCTCACCCGTGTTCCAGCTCATCCCTGACCTTCAGTATTGTTTGCACCTGTTACTAGTTATTGGTTCTTGCCATGTCTCATTAGTGTGTGTCTACACACCCTTCTGTTTGTCTTTCATATTTGTTAGGTTTAGCAAATGTTAGCTGCTGTTCTAAACCGCAGCTCCTCGTTAGCATATTTAGTAGTCACTTAAGCTCCTTCCTCGTCCTGTTTTCTCCTAGTGTTTGGCTTGTTTCCTTGGTTTTGTCACAAAACACTTAGAAATAAAATAAAAAGAAAAGCTTCTGAGACTCAATCCTCCTCTTTGACGGTTTTGTATTACCTGATTGTTAGGTTTTGATCATTAAATCATTAAATTAAAGACAAGAAGCTTGACAAATAAAGACATACCAATAACTGAAGCATGTATTACAACATATGATTAATATTCCAGTTTCACCAAAGCCATTGGTTTCATGGAAGATGGACAGATTTTTTTAGAGTCTCCAAATGCTAGTGTTAGAGTCACATGTGGATTACAGATCCAATAAAAAAAATCAGATCCATAGATTGCTGTGAATCAATAAAACTGAAGAAAGAAGGAAAGAGAGACAGAGAGAAAGATATTAGCATTGATTACATTTGTGTGTCCATCCCAGCTACTCAGCCTGTTCTTTCCAGCATGCCAGCATCGTCCATCTGAAACACCACCCAGCCAACAGCGTCTAGGAGAAAAACTCCAGCTGTCTCCTCTTCAACTCCTGCTCATCTCTTCTTCTCTCCTTTATTCCTCCTCTCTTCTTTCTAGTCATGTCTCATAACCCTCCATTCTCATGTCCTCTCTTCCACTCCTCTCATGTCATTTCCTCCTTTTTCTTTGCTCTTGTCTTCTTTTCTTCTTCTTTCTCTGACCTTTTTCTGTCTTTAACTCTATCCTGTCTTCCATTCTTTTTTGTGCTCCTCCTCTCCCATGTCTTCCTTTCTCCTGCTTTTCCTTTCGATCCTCAGACCTTCTACTCTTTTCATTTTTCACCTGCTCTCTCCTTCTCAAGTCCTCTCCTCCTTGTTAATTTCCTCTCCTCGTGTCCTCTTCTTTCTTTTTCCACTCTTCTTATCTCTTTAGTCCTCTCCTCTCTATCCATTTATTTTCCTCTCCTTTTCACTTTTCTTCTTCTTCCCTCTCCTCATCATCCCTTCTATTTTTTCTACTCTTATACATTCTCTCTCATCTCCTTCCCCTCATTCCTCCTCTTTTCTCCTCTTCCTCCTCCTACTCCCTCTTGTTATATTGTTCACATTAAATGTAAAGTGCTTTAAGCCTCGTCTGAGTGCATATGAAGAATACCTTTCCCTTCATGGTCGATAAGCAGATGAGAAAAAACAGGAAGAGAAGAGCTACCTGGGTTTCTGAGAACACTCTTAAAATGACTGAAAAAGAAATAAAAAGAAAAGAAAAGCAGCTGATCTGGTTTTTAATCATACAGCTACCCAGAAGTAGTAAGTTACACTAGATTTTAAATTTAGGCTTAATGTTACAGTCAATCATTCCTCACAGACATGCCTTAACGTATATACTAAACTGCATTTTAATTCATGTTTAAAAATTAATAACCCGTCTGTCATTTGCATAACTGCCGTCTGTCAAGTGAAGAAAACCACAAACACATTCTGAAGATGGAAGATTTAACCTATTTATAGATGATGCTGTGCGAAATCTTGATATAAATTGCATATGGTGCTGAACAACATGCTTGGATTATGATTTATTCAGAACACACACACGCACACGCACGCACACACGCTCGCACACACGCGCACACACACACACAAACACACACACACATTCATATCATGTGGAAGAAGCAGAATACTGTAGATGTCAAAACTTTATGTCATATAGCCAAATTCATGTAAGTGTCAGTTAACTACACTTTAAAAAATGTGATCAGTCAGATTTTATAAAATAAATATGCACAATGTATATAAAAATATGCCATTTAAACGTAAACATCTCTATTAAAGGATCGTGATCGATGTCCGATCGTGATTGATTCATCACTATAAAATCTATAAAATGTTATCAGTGATGGGGATTAGTACTACAGTACCACAGTTATTCACATAAAACGTGCATGGTAGATTGATGCAGTGGTATTGTGTCTGTTGCAAGATAATAAACGTTTTGGGTTTTATTCAGGGATTTGAAAATACATGCTCAAATCATGTTGGAAAGTTATACACACTCTGTATACAGACAAAACTTCCCTAAAGATCATGTGATGGGCCACCGCGTAATGAGCATGTGCTCAGCACGCCAAACACTCACAAACTCTGTAGGCTGTGTTCGCTTTTCATGAACGAGAGAGTCTATGAAACATAAAAGTTCTGTCAGGTGACACGGGGAAACACTTCCTCAGTCTAAAATCCATCACCCTCCCATATCCGTGTCACAGGACACCATTGGTTCATCTCCCAAAACAACAATTTGGTTACAGTTACTGTATGCAGAATCAGTATGTTAATGAGATATAAAAGGAGAATGACCAAATGGTGTGGAAAAAAAATGGAAGGCTATGGTAACTCAATTAACCACTTTTTACAACCTTCTTGAGGAGAATAGTATGAACTTGGATGAATTATGTGCTACAACAGCAGAAAACCACCTCGGCTTCTTCATTTGTCAGCCCGGAGCTGGAATCTGAAGCTACATGGAGGCTCTGGGTTGCTGATTTGAAGATTGCTGGTTCAAGATTGCCGTAATCTGAAGATTTGTGTTAGGTTCTTGAGGAAGGGCCTTAACTCTCTGCTCCACGGGCAGGGTATCAATGGTCATCATGTGCTCAGTTGTGACCTCCTAACAAGCTGGCATATGCAAAGAAAATAATTTCACTGTACTGAAATGTAACAAATAAAGACTGCTCCTTTACTTACAGGTAAAGAATCAACAACATGGTGGCACATTGTAATGCAACCTGACAACAACAAATTCCTGTGTATGTTTGTGATCCCCTCACAAGAGATATTGCTTCTGTGAGTCTGAAAACAAACTGTATAGCTGGAAATGTGCCTAAATAGCATGAAATCTCTTGTGGTCTCCAAACAAAAGCAGGTGTAAAAAAGTGTAATTGCGAAAGCGTTAAGTGATCAGGCTTGTGCTCAGACTGTCTTGCTTTGGGCAATGTCCTCTGAGAAAGACAGACAAACATAGTGGGGAAAGAGAAAGAGAGAGAGAGGGACAGAGAGAGAGAGAGCGAGAGAGAGAGGGATACGGCATACAATACAATACTGCAGCTGCCAAACACTGAGAGCTTTCTCACAGAAACACTGATAAATATTTAACACACCTCACTAAGAAGAGAAAGAAAATGCGAGTGAAATCCAAGCTCAATGCCACTGCTAGCAGCGGCGGGAATTCTCACCTGCGCTATAGTCTATGCTTATCTGTAAAAGAGAGCACTTTGAAAAGACAGCACAAGTTGGATTCACATACAAACACGCAAACTGGCGCTACATGTGTGCCATCTGGAAATGTTGAAAGGTAATCACACAGATTAATTAGCTAAAGTTTACTTCAACATTTCTCCTCCTAGACCACTGGGCATGAAGTGGGAACACATATCCCACAAATCTCCAGGATTTAGCTCTCTGGCTCAATATTTCCAAGCTAATCTGTTATACTTTATTTCATTACATAATAAAATTATAAATAATTTTATATATTTAAACTTAACCATTCTCAAATAAAATTAAAGTGTCACAAGAAGAGCTAACTATGGAATAAAGAGAAAGTATAAAATAAGGAAATTTGAAAATAAATTAATTGCAAAATGAATAAATAAAATAATAATAACAACAACAACAACAATAAAAATAAGTTATTATTATTATTGTTATTGTTGTTGTTGTTGTTATTATTATTATTATTATTATTACTTTGAGGCTCTGGGTTGCTGAGCACTCTTTCTTTTCTATATTTTTATAAACAAACATTTGTGTTTGTTTCAATTTTTATATATTTTATTTGAATAATAATTATTATTATAATTATTTTTATTATGATTATTATTAGTATTCTTATTATTATTATTATTATTATGAGAATTATAATAATAATATATATTTAGTAATGTTATTCTTATTTTACTTTTACATTTTTGTATTTTAAAATTTTGTATTTATTTTGTACTTACATTAAATACGAAAAAACAAACAGACAAACAAGTACCTAGAATCAGTAGCTAAGTGAAACCAGCACTTTGTAATAAGAACAGAAGACAGTTGAGGTTTAGTAAAACAAAAGCTTAAGCAATAACATACAGTACCCAGAGAAGAGAGACAGCACAGCTGATATAAAAATGGCAGAGAACTTCAGAATATCCACCAGGGTAAAACTGATTTCTACTCATTTCGCTGACATACACATTAACATCACAAACACAACCTCTGGTTATAGAACAGTTCAAGCATGGAATGAACCCATGGTTGAATGAACCCACGCCAAACCCCGATGTAGCTTAATTAACATCAAAGATTTTCCACCGAAGAATGATACAAAGGATGATCCTAAAGATACTCTACGCAGATGATACAGCTATTATTCATGCTTTTTAATAATAACAGCACTTTAAACATAGATATAAAGGTACCTTATGTTCTCTTCAGATGGTAAAAGATCCATTGTTCTTACTGGAGTTCTCTATAGACCTTTTCTTAAAGACAACTCCTCTGAAGTTGAGGTCTCTCAAAGTGTCAAACTATTCTAATGACATTTTTGAAACCATTATTTTATACATTAGTGCCACAACACAATTAAGCTAGTAGATTATTAAAAAAAAAAAAAAGAAAATGATGAAAATGATTAGTAATCATTTGAGCACTACATAATACTTTTTGTCTGAGAGTTTGTCTGCATTCTTTTTTTTTTTGAGTTGAGAGGCTTCTCGATAGATAACCAGTGAAGAAATATAATGAGCATTGCTTCCTGGTTTGTAAGATGCATTGTGGGATTTTTTTTTAGAGAGCAAAGGTTTTTCCATTGAGCTTAATTCAGTACTTAAAATGGCTGACTCCATGATCAGTGTCCTGAGTAGTAAACTAGGGAGCTGAAGCACTCTACGTTTCAGAGAGTCAGGTTCAGAACAGTTGGTCGCACACTGGCATTAGATATGATAGAATGGAGGCTTTGTTAGTAGGAACAAAATAATCTGTAAAATCTGTCAGTATACCCGTAGTCTCTATGATACATTTGACATTGGTAAAGATGCTGAAAATCCTGTAGGGTCTGTTACCCAAATATAAAACTCACTCAAAATGGATTCACACAAGAATCACTTAACCTTTAAGCGTTTGATCTTACTGATATAATCACAAGTCCTTATTCTGTGTCATAACCCTTCTGCTCATGTCTACACATACTGTACAGCATTTAGGAGTAGTGCATCACGCATTAGAGCTGAATAATAGAAATGAACAAACAAAAAGAGATCTGGCTGATCTGGACATAGGATTTTTAAACATGCCATGAATCTTGACCAAGTGAGTCACAAATGCACATAGTTTCCTCTAGTAGCTATAGCAATTATAACCAAAGGAGCAAATGTATTGTAAAATATATTGGTCAAGCAGGAGAGGACAGAAATCAGATATTAATTAAAAGCAAGCAGTTCACACTATATTATATATACAGTTCACACAACCGGAGATGTTTTGTAAGGAGGAATGGTCCAAAATACATTTATCCAGAATCCAGACACTCATTACAGGCTATAGGAAGTGTCTAGAGGCTGTTATTTCTGCTAAAGGAGGCTCTACTAAATATTGATGTGATTTTTCTGTTGGGGTGCCCAAATTTATGCACCTGTCTAATTTAATTTTGATGCATATTGCGCATTTTCTGTTAATCCAACAAACCTCATGTCACTACTGAATTATTACTGCGTGCTTCAGTTATTTGACAGATCGAAATGAAATTGCTGATCCAAACACCCAAATATTTATAAATGAAAATCATGGAAATTGTCAGGGGTACCTAAACTTTTGCATACGACTGTACAGTACGTTTTCATGGTGATTTGTTGGTTTGTGCTGTATTTTTGCTATCCTTATGGAAAATTAGTGGTTTTGTTGGTTTCTTTTGTTCTGTCATGTAATTGAAGGATGGATTTGTTTTACAGGAAAACTGTCTGATTTAAAGTGACAATAAATGCCACATTAATGACAAATCCAATAATAGTAGAGACAGCAAATATTAGACTTTCAGAATGCAGCATTAGAGCAGATAGGCGGCTTAGCTGATTAATGATGACAAGCACCGTGGTGTTTATGATCATTTAAACAGTTTGCTGTAGATCATTTATTATAAACAAATGAATTATTTCTTCACAAATCTTTTAAAAGATTAGGCAGGATGCTGTTGGGTTTCTGTATGTAGAGTACCATGAGTCTTGCTGGTGGGCAAGATGATGAGAAAGCAGAGAGGTATGAACCCCCTGCTGGGCAATTCACACCTCTCTATAATAACATTGGGACAGCGATAAAACAGACATCACACCTATACACAGTATACACAGTATACCTGCCACAACATAATTATAATATTTAACCACTTTTACCAGTACCAATATTTCTAGTCCACTGTTAGGTTAGAAATTGACTTATTGGACATTTTCAATCATTCATTCATTCATTTTCTACCGCTTATCCGAACTTCTCGGGTCACGGGGAGCCTGTGCGCATCATCGGGCATCATCGGGCATCAAGGCAGGATACACCCTGGACGGAGTGCCAACCCATCGCAGGGCACACACACACTCTCATTCACTCACACATTCACACACTACGGACAATTTTCCAGAGATGCCAATCAACCTACCATGCATGTCTTTGGACCAGAGGAAACCCCCGAGGCACGGGGAGAACATGCAAACTCCACACACACAAGGCAGAGGTGGGAATCGAACCCCCAACCCTGGAGGTGTGAGGCAAACGTGCTAACCACTAAGCCACCGTGCCGCCCGTTTTCAATCAGTATAAACAAATAAATTGCTGCAAGACAGATATAAAATTAGCCAAGACGCTACTGGCTTTCAGTGTGAGATGTAAGTTTTCCACTTTGTTGTGATAACCATACACAGAATTCTAGATAAAAAACAGAAATACAGTACTTAGGAATAACTATAAAGTCTTAAATCCAATAAAAGTTTACTTTCATGAGCTATTAACCACCACTGCGAAGTGTGGCATTAAGAAATGCAATGCTAAACACGGACACCCCGAAAACAGGCCTGAAAAAAATAATTAAAATCAACAAAATGTTTTGTTACCTCGGCTGTGCACAGAGAAGTAGGACTCCGGGAAATACTGCTAAAGGTGTATCTACTATCCAAGACATAAAGTTTTTTTTTCCCCCAAAGCTTGTCACTCTCTTCTCTTCACTGCTCCTTTGATCAATGATTTCTTGTTTCTCTTTCCACCTCCTCTGCTCTGGAACAAAAGCTTGTCAAGAGTGATAAGACGTCTTTCCAGGTTCCACACTGAAACCTAAATGAAGACCTTTATCGCTCACATCCTGTCTCTGGGAGCTTAGCTAAGTTTGTCGGAATAAATCTCCACTTCTCCACATCATTGTCTCCTCTGAGGCAGTGCTACAGGCCACCAACAGGATACGATGTGACAAAACCGTGTTAGTGAACCTGCATGAGTGAGTGGTGCTGCTTTGGTTTGGGTCTGTCTCATTTTTCAGAGGGGAATTGAACAATGTTGAATCCCTGCTGGAAAAATTGGATGGTTTTTATGGGATTGAAAAATGTCTTATGGGAATGTAGTGGTGTGTAATAGGGGTAATAGGCTGTGCTTTAATGGTGATGCAATGGATCTAAATGGACTTCTGTAATGTTCACAGCTGTATTGATGCTGCAATTAAAGCTGTCCGGAACACAGATATATGATTCATGGTTACCTAGATAGCACTGGCCAATACTGCATTAGTGTTGTAATAAAATTTTTAATAATTGAAACACCGTACTCAATAACAACTATGAATTATTCAATCTTACTTAAAGAGTTAGGACACAAATTTCTCCTTTGTTTCAAAATAAATCTTTGGGGTCCACTGACGTTAAGTTCTGCAAGTTATTGAGTGGAATGTGCTTTTTAACCCTTTCTCATTGTATTCTAGCGCTCCCTTCTGCCGACGGAACCGGGAATTGACTCTCTCGATCAGTTTAAACTAATTATATTATTGCATCTATAAGTCTGTCTATAAGATCAGGCAGCATGCTGTTGTGTTTCTGTATGTAGAGTATCAGCACTCTGTGTTTGGCTTCACTTATAGTGGTTACAGTAATTTGCTTGGCATTGGTCTACATTAAAAAAGCATTATGAATATGTCTCTAATGTCCACATGTAATCAGATTTCATATTTCCTTTGACACTAAAAAACACATCATGTACATTCATTATATCAGTCTTAATGTATCAGAAATATCCTGCAAACTATATATCATGTACCTGTAGTACTTGAGTGTTTTGAGAGTTTCAAACGTTTTAATCATGTGGTCTGCTGACAAATGACAGATTGGAAGGCACACAAAGCTGTACAAAGCCTCTGCTTTTTTATATCTCTGGTGTTATAGTGTCATCTTTATGCGTTAACCTAGCTGCAGTGAGTTTGATTACTAAACAATTTAGCAATGATTATCTATCCTCTCGCTAGGGCAATGATTTAAAAAAATAGCTACTCGTTCCCTGCAGTCTGCGATACATCACGGATCAGCCGCACCCCAAACCACCTCTGGATGTGGTTTGAGTGGTCTTTGAGACACATTTGACCTCATTCACACGTTTGCTTAGCTCTGTCCACTTACAGTACAAACCAATCACCCAGGACACGTTTTAAATGAGGAGTGGAAAAAAAATTTCTACCTGCGGATTACTCACATATTTAACTAGTTAATTTCCTTCAACAAACAAATGAGTTACTAATTAGTGACAAAGTAATTGAGCTGGAGACCTGTATGCCATCAACTTCTGTTTAGTAGAGAAATGTATGCCACTAACTTCTGTTTAGTAGAAACATGTACATTATGCCACGACAGGGCTGTCAAGTGTCATGCATTGAGAGTGACAGTCACACATTTTGGTCTTTTATCACGTTCTCCCACCACACATTGTATTTCTCACGCAGAAAATTTTTTTTGACTTTTTATCATATATTTAATAAGCCGCAGCACCAACAACGTATCAGTCCGCACCGCTGTGTCTATGGGACCGGACAGGAATCAAGCGCGTCTCACCTGGAGCTCTTAGTCGAGCCTGACACTTATCAGCCAATCAAAAAAAAGGAGGCTACACAATAGCCAATCAGAAAATAGCACTATCTGGATAAGATTTAACGCAACAACCAATGAAAATTGGGGTTGCGGTGGGGTTGGAGATGTCACGCTTGCCTGTCTTCAAAACTTGAGACCCCTGCCACTAATTTCTGTTTAGTAGAGATATGTATTTAAATCCAGTCATTGTAGGCTAGACCACTAGATTCAGCCACCGATAAGATGCTGAGCCATACAGATCTTCTAGATTTACACCATTTGAAAATGTTAGTTTAGCTGAACAGCACTCCCTGGCCTTTAGCGGTAATCCTTTATAATAAATGCATGACATTTTAGCTAATGTCAATCCGATTGACATTATACTACATAAAATTCTTAATCAATTCTCCGGCTTGAACTTTTTTCCTTACATTAAATGTCTGTAGTTATCTGCAATGAGTTTTTGCAAAAATTTGCAATTTGCATGTACATGCCCTAAAGAAAACATTCACACTTGTATTTGAAATAAACATTATACTGTAGCACAAAACAGGCGTACTTCATTTCACTCAGATTAGCTGGAAATTGAACCTGTTTCCATTACATAAAGAGCTCGAGTGCAATCTTATTTATAATCATTAAACATTTAACTGATCTTGATCTCAGGCAACGTTTGGCTGGAATGTGAATCTGATCAGATTTTGTTCAACTACACATAAATGAAGGCATGAAAAAAAGTAGATTTGTAACTTGTCTTTGAATTCGACATTGACTTTATTTGTCCTAATAATTGAATTCTACAACAGCACACACTTGAAGTGTTTGTTAAGGATTAGTGGGATAAGCACAGTGATCCCCGTCTACTCTGCTTTCTCATCTTTTTATACACATGTGTACGCACACACACACACACACACACACACACACACACACACACACACACACACACACACACACACACACACACACACACACACACACACACACACACACCTACATTCCCCTTGTCCTCTGAGAAAAGTCATTGGAAGTCATTACAATAACACACACTTGAAGGCTGAGGTTAAATCTGAAGGTTATGTAAAAAGGATAACTGCAGCTCAAGAAAACAGCTGGTGGCTTAGACACAGAGTACAAGCACGTTCTATTCCGAACTACACAATATGATATAATCAAAAAAGACCTGTCCGATTTAATCCAGTTTAATCCTTTTTATACAACAATGCTGTTGATTTCTCGATTCTGATTGGTCAGAAGGTTCTGATGTTTGAAGCTTTCTCTATAACAAGCTGCTTTTTTCTACACACACTAAAGACTGGATGCTAGGAATCACGTCATTCTTCATAATGAACAAAAACAAGCTAGAAAAGCTATGTAGTGTTCTTCTCTTTTGACAGAACAATAATGCAACAATTTCAGTTGTAGGAACTTTAATACTAAAGTTTTATACCAGTTCTTTTTTTATCAGTCAGCATTGTCTGAGCAGCATCTTAATAACACTGTGAATAAACCTGTTGCTTTAAGAACGTCGCATTAACGTTATTTTCCAAACATTATAGTACAGACTTTACAATCTGGTGTGGGAAAATAATTTTTTTATAAGTCATTGTTTTATTTCCGTTTAGTTCTAGCATATTTCTGTGGATAATATAGAAGCCCAATCAAGTTACAATGCTAGTTAAATTCAAACTTTACATTAGACTTTTGGTTTCTGTATCTTATAAATATCGAAGGAAAGGGGCAAGGTAACTCACGGTATCATCTGTCTCTTTGCGCCATTTGTCCTATTGTTATGTTAATGGGATTAAGAGTGGGTGAAATTCCAGGATCTGGTGTGGGGGCTGTTACATCCTTTCATGTTTTGATGGTCACCGAGTGTTTTGTCACTATCTGATGGGACTGCCCCCTAAAATGTGTATATTTACAATGTATTACAACTTTAAGTCAGACTTGATGACTGCAGCGCCCGTGCCAGTACGCTCTGACTTGCAGACTCGTTTCATGGTGTACGTATCTACAATAAAGACTATTGCACAAGGATATCCAAGTCTCCTGGTCTTCTCTGGAAAAAGTTTACAACACTGGTAAATACTTATTGAACCTCATACCTGCATAAAATTAGCCTGCATGCTAGACTCTACAATTATATATCTATAAAACACACACACCAGAGATGGGGGAAACGAGTCATATGACTAGACTCGAGTCAGACTGAAGTCGCAAATTTGAGACTTGAGACTTGCTTGACAATTATTAAAAAAGACTCGACTTGACTTTGACTTGACATTCATGACTTGGGTCTTGACTCGGATTTGAGTTAAATGATTCAGAGATGGGGGACTCGACTTGACTCGAGTCAGACTTAATTTTGCAAATTTGAGACTTGCTTGACAAATATTAAAAAAGACTCGACTTGACTTTGACTTCACATTCATGACTTGAGACTTACATGTGTGACTTACTCCCACCTCTGACACACACACACACACACACACACACACACACACACACACACACACACACACACACACACACACACAGTTAATATAGCACATCAAGATCTATTATCCTCTAGATTTTCTTGACACTCAAATTCCTTAAATTCAAATGAAATTGAAACAAATGTGCACTATCTAAGTTTATTCCATTTTCAAATGAGTATCCAAGAAATCTCCCTTCAATCCCCACCCAAAATCTCCTCTCTAACCCTCTTGCACTTTCAATTTAATTTGCTTTTTTTTTGCTGCCAGTGCAAAAAAAGTGTCAGGTCACAATGCAATTTCAGCAAAACATATTGACAGAAACGGAACGGTGTATTATTCAACCATTATTACGGGCGCGCCAATGTTATTTAATTACAGGAGTATCGATAGAGCAATATTGCCTGGTGGGCTATATCATCCTCTGGCTGAGCAGCTGCAGGATTTCCTTCCTTGAAATAAGTAAATGAATTTCTTCCCAGTCTCTCTCCCGTGTTCTTCTGTCGTTTGCTCATTCGCTCGCTCACCCTGCGACATCTACAGGACAAAACATGATGGATGAAGGATCCAAGCAGGGCAGATGCAATCACCTGGGCCATGACTATACATAGCACACGAGTTCTGTATGAATTATGAATCAGTGGTGTCGGGCCAAGAGATTTAATGCATCCAAGGAGGCTTGAGAGTGGACATTTAAGCAGGTAGGTGTCCGAGGAAAAAAACTAAACCTTATTGTAGCTCAGGAAAAAATACCTACAATTTGTGGCAATAACATTGCTTTATTGAGTAATAAGAGGCTTAAAGGTGATTTATGGATATATGGATTTATATATATTATTTATTTATATATATATATCTTGTACAAATTGTTCTATTTTTATTGTAACAATTTTTATTCGATTGTTTTTCAATTTTTATGACACAAACATTCGAAGAGCATTTCGCTTCATCTTGATACTGGGGCTGATTTCTTTCTATCCCAGTCTGTAGATTCACTTAATTTATTTATAACACTTCTGTTTGTCATGCTTATTATTCAGCGTAATTATGAATGCTTAATAATATTATGAACAGTGCTGCTTTTCCGACTTTGAATGGATATGTTTCTGTGTTTGTTGTGTATAAGAGTTTAATGCTATAAAACTATTTCTATAAGACCTGTTCCATTTCTATATTTTTAACCAGTAGTAAATCTGTAGTTCATAATAACTTCTTCTAATATATAAAATACATAATTTCTATAGTAATGACTCATTCACAGGGATGTCTATGGCAGACGTGCTACATAATTTATGTCCTATATTATTTAAGGCTACGAGGAGAAAAGTATGTTATTTCACAAATTTCACAAAGTGTGGTTGAAACGAACAAAAGATTCTTTTCTTTTCTTTAATTTACCGACTCCTATGGAGCGCTAACACCTGAGACTCATTTAGTAAACGTCGAATAAAGACTGACATCTTTATGCTTTCTATTTATAACAAACTAACTTGAAAAGACAGAAAATGTGATGCAGTTTAGTTAATGACTGTTTATATCTGCTTTAATGTAGATTTTAGCAGTACCTAAACTTGTCTCGCAGACATAAAACACACATATGATTGTATTTCTAAATGAATTAAAAGATCAACGTCAGTCCTTAATGAATTACCGATTGTAATCCTTGGCAAAAGCACATGGTATGTCAGGAATAACGCATGACAGGATGTGCTGTTATAGGACAATGATCCTTACATTTGACGTACTTAGTTCCTTAGACCCAAGTGGGAATTTATGATCCGTAATATGCATGTGTGGCTTTGTTTGAGTGTTAGTTTAGGCCCGATAAACAGTTCTGTGAGATTAGACCAGCTGGGGTGGCTCAGCTCTGTGGCAGAGAGTCTTACTGTGCTGATGAGTGACACGGTGTAAATTGGAAAGTGAGAGAAAGAGAGAGAGAGAAAGAGAGAGAGAGAGAGAGAGAGAGAGAGAGAGGGAGAGAGAGAGATTAAACTGACTGACAGGGTGATATGACTGGAGTAAAAATACAAATGAATTTTTAAACTGAATAAGACCTGTCTCTCTTACTAGATATATTTTGTTTAATTCAAGATACCACCCCTTTCCCCCTTTTCCTACTAAGCCTCTACAGACATAACGCATGCTGTAAAATGAAGAAGAAAAAAAAGAAACATCTATAAATCTGTAACAAAGCATTTTATTGCAATGGCCATGACAACTCGAAATATCCTGCCTAACGAGTTAAGTTGGATAAAGTTATGGTTACATTTAGACATATGTTTATGCCAGAGTGACTGACAAAAAAAAAGACAAAATGTTCAAAATGCAATAATACTGCTTGGAGAATCTGGAAGGATTCGTTACTGCGAAGACTAATGAGTGCTAAAGTGGTTTAGGACAAATCAAACGTTACCGTTCTGCAGTATTTTTTTTTTATTTTGAATGGTTTACTTTTAAAGGAGACTTCATTACAGTGGGATTCACACAAGTAAAGCCAAAAACCACAAATATCCTTACCCATCAGAGTAATAATGAGCACCGTAAGGACAATCATTGGAAAACCAGTGAGGAGAGTGAAAATAAAGAGGAGAACTTGGCACTGGAAAGTAGAGGCACTTCTATGCATTTCAATTTTAAATACGTTGACCATCTCAGGCTCAGATTTTGAGCAAAATGCAGCTTATAAATATAATAAATGTTATTCTTGTCTGAGTAGTTTCAGTTTATGATTATGATTTGATCTGAATTGTGTACATGTGAAAAGACGCTTTAACAGTAACATTTAATGACTTTGATTGGCTGAATATGTGTTCTGCAGGTACTAAAGTACTTAGTGTGTACTAGGTAATTATGGTATAACATGGAGTTAATGACATGCAGGTCTAATATTGCTTTTAAAATACTATATATTTTTCTATTACATACTTCAGCTTCAGTAACCACTTTATCAAGGTCAGGGTCATGGTGAAGCCAGAAAATATTCGGGGAATACTGGATGTAAACTTTGAATGTACACATTATATAGTTGGACAATGAGAGGAACCTGAGAATGTGGAGGACACATTGAGAAAATGAAAACTTCTTAAGCTCAGGATCCACCTGGGAAACAAGTAGCTGGGAAACAAGTAGCTGTTAGCATTTGTCTTATTTTTATTATTATTTTTTAATTAAACCTAAATTTGAGACTTAAACTTTCTCCATTGTCCCTGCTGTTGTGAATGTTACCCCAGCATTTAAAACTAGCATCATAACTAAATGAGGTTAGTGATGTCACCAGTCCACAAGTACACAAGTACTTAATTACAGTAGATAGATTTGAATTTGGATTACTAACTATAATAAATATGCTTAGTAGAATAGCACTTATAGAACAAGAGAGGGAAGTCTAGCTTTTGTAACTAATATGTATGTCTGAGAAGATCTTAAAATATACTTCAAACTGGAGAAAGCTATTGAAGAAATACTATTTCAGACCTTGCTGTGACATTGATTCTGTTTAGATCAATTCACTAATTTAATCAATTCATCTTCTGGATGATATTTCCTTTTAAATCATAAGCTGTTTTAGATCCTATAAATCGTTAACGACTTATTTTTGAGATACTGCACTGACAAAAATCTTGCACAGATGCAGAGACGGATGGACACACGGACTAAATGAAAACATGACAATTTCCTTCTTAATAATGTGTCCTGGTTCTAATAAACCTGTGAGATCAGGGTTGGGTATCATTATACTCTGCTGCCAACAAAGCAGTATGAAAAGGTGAAAACGGTAAACCTATCCCAATAAACTTTGTAAACAGCTTTTTTGCAAATCTTTGCAAATTTGGACACCTGAGACTTTCCACATACAAAGCGAGCATACAATAGTGTCTACATATTTTCTTGCCATCTATGTTTTTGCATTTCAATCTGCATTAATGAGATCCACTGTGTCTGCAGGCAAGTCTTTAAATTCTGTTCTCAAATCCTGATGCACTATTCTGATAAAAAGACATCATTCCAGCACAGCACAGGCCGTAGCCATAAATACACATGTTGAGGGAATCGGAGATGCAAGCGCTGAAGAAAATGGTGAATTTGGCCCGAATGCAGGCGCTATTGTATTTCGAGCTGGAAGTATTTTATAACAAACAGGCCAAATAGACGAGATTGAAAGTGATGAGTCACCGCTTGTCTGGTTATGTGTCAAAACAGTGATGAGTCTCTGAGAGGACATTTTGGCAGTTCTCACTCTGATCAGGCAGCACGGCCCATTTGTGCTGAAAAAAAAAAGAAAGCTAAAACAGACATCCAATGGGCTTGGAAGAAAGGAACTTAAAATCAGACCCAGTCACTCCGAATGTTTCTAAGGTAACCATCTCGAAATGATAATTTAAGAAAATTATGTTTACGCCTCAACGCTTCATCATCGGAATCATACCTGTAACTATGATCGACTTTATAAAGTTTCATGCCTTATTTCTTTCTTCATGTAATCAGGATTATTTAGATATGTAATCAAAATGCATTTTCTGTACAGGCTTGAAGAGTGTAAGATGCACAAACATATTTTGGCTTTGATGTGGAACTCTTTGTGATATGATTTGGTATCCATTAAACCCATAAAAGTGAACTACTCTTTGTAGTGTGACCTGGTATTTTCAAAAGCCCAGCTGATCTCCTATATGGATCAAAGTCATATTTTGGAATGATGGTCAGGCTTCTTTCATCCATAATCCATTGGCTGTCCAAAAATTCACTGAGTAGCACCTACATTATGAAAGGATCAGATTTAGAGTGACAAAAATGACCAAAATTGTACACCAGTAGTCATACTTCAGACTTAAACACGTGTGAACCCCTACTCTGGATACGAGTAACTTTCCCCTGTGTAAATATTTACAGTGCAAAGCATCTGAAATTGCTGAATGTGGAGGAAAAAAAAAACACATTTTGGAAACTTCTGGAGAAATAATAAATAGAGAGAAGATTAAAGCTAATAGTAAAACCTGCTTTGGGAAAGCAGCTCTAAGGAATAGACTCAGAGCAGCTTGCAGCTCCAGCTACTGTCAGATGGTCTGATGTAACCACAATGACATGCCAAAGTGGAGAAAAAATTCTATGTGTGTATTTTATATATATATATTTGCAATTATTTTATTAATTTAACATCTCAGTACATAAAAGTATATATTAAAAAAATAACCTATATGTCATGCACACATTAGGATTCCAGTTTAGTATGTCAGAGCACAAAAGTGACTGTTGCAGCATAAAACATGATGTAAAAAATGACATTTTGAAATGTTTCTATATTTTATATATTATTTTATATAATATTATTATATTATTCTTTAACTCCTGAATAATGAAGGTTAAAGCCATGTTGGTAAAATAATAGGATTTTAGATTCTCCCATTTTTTCGGGATTAAAGGCAAAAGCTTGTGCTTAAAGACACTGTTGATAAAACCCTGTCTCATACACCTCTACTCACACAACTACACTCAAGCCATTTACATAATCTGAATGGAGGCTCACAGAAAACTGACAAAAAGCATATTTCGCAACCTGATTCTGAATACGATGAACTTTCCTTGTATGAATATTTATGCAACACTTCGACTTAGGTCTCTAACTTTAAATACAACCCAAACTGGGAAAAGCACCTGAACTTTCTGAGCCTCATTTTAGAGCCTTTTAGAGAAAGGATAAAGGAAAATTACAGCTAATCAGAAAACCTGTGTTATGAAAGCAAGTTTCATTTGACAATACTTGAAAGTAGATTGCAATTCCAGCCACGTAGCAAAGGTTTGTTTTCTCCTTTGTCAGGTTGTACAGCCTGATAGAGTATTTCCCCAAATCCCAATTCTAATTTTTTTTCAAGGAACATTACAAAATCGTAAAAAATCCTTATGGCAAAATAGTGAACAAATGCGGCAATGTTCATCATCAAAAGCTTTGTAACTAAGGGGAATTCTACACTAATTAATGGGAGAAGCTAAAGCAGGAGTAAGGCTACCAAGGCTCTGGCTTATTGTACTACTGTAGGTAGATTAAGAAACTGTTAATTGTAAAGGGGAGATAATGGACTGTTTGGTCCCCGTCCTACTTGGGCTTCATTTCGGGTTCCAGTAAACTTGTTTATTGTTGTATGTGAATGATCGGACATAACGAAAAACGAATAGTCATTTTGATATCCACTTCTTATACTACTTGAACCTTTATTTCTTGTTTATGTCGCTTACTTCTGCATTCTTTCGTGTTTGTTCATGTCTCCATTTGTCTTTGTTTTGTTTCCTCACATGTCTTGTCATTGCTTTTTTCCCTTATTGCCTGCACCCATTTTGAGCCCTTTGATTAGTGAGTTTATTTAAACCCTTGTGTGTATTCAGTTCTTGGTGAAGTAGAAGAATCAGCCTTTATTTGAGAAGTATGAGATGAAGCAGCCATAGTGTAGAACCCCTGGAGCATAGAGGGTTAAGAGCCTTGCTCAAGGGCCCAACAACGGTAGCTTGAACACTGATCCTCCAATCAACAACCCAGAATCTTAACCGCTTGAGACTGCCCCATGTACATGATTTGATTTGTTAAAACTTCAGCGTTACCAAGCCTTTATTTTGTGCATGTGTATTCCTGAATTTTGACCATTTTTGGAGCTTGGCCTTTGGCCCTTATTTTGACCACAGACCATTTTTGACCTATTTTCTGTCCTTGTGATTTGACTTGTGTGCTTGAACTTTAATAAAACACTTTCAGATGCATTTTTAAAATATGAAATATATTAATTTATATATTATTATTATCCTTATGATTATGATTATTATTAGTAGTAGTAGCAGCATTTGGTTTTGGGTTTCATATTCCTTTATCACAAGCAACAAAATGGCCAAATTGTGTATGATAAGATTTGTTAAGGATTCACTGATGCAACAGATGCAAGTGCAGACTTTTAGCACAAAAAACAAACAATGAATACGAAACAAAGCCTACAGACGGTGAGCAAAGCTATGGAAGGCAAAGCCACCAACAAAATGCAACATCACCAGAAGCATGACAAGAAGGTCAAGGCAAATGCTATTCTGCTGATCTTGCAATGTGTTTCAAATGGTTTCAGATAACTTTTGTATTCCGATGTATTATACAGAAGATTATAGGACAGTTATGAAGTCTATGGATGTCGCAGTCTCCTTAACTCCAGAATAACCATTTCCTATGTGGATTAGTGCTCTGTCCGTTGTTTGTTTCCTTCCTAACCTGTTTACACTCTACCACTGTCCATGTTTTGTCTGCTTTCTGCTTTGTTATGCCTCCGTATTTCACCCAATAATCACATTATCTCATGTCAAACAGAAGAGGATGGGAGGACGTTTCCTCCTCATGCTGTCTCAGGGATGTATTTTTTCTTTCCACTGTCACCTCTTGCTTGCTCATTAGTGATAAATATACTGATATGTTGTATGGCAAAGACTCTTGTTAAAATTGTTTGCTATAGAAATAATATGGAATCAAAACCACTTTCTATCACACACAAACACAGGAAACCGGAATCATGCTCCACCAATTGGACGCTGTATCTGGAAATCCTCCCCAGACATAAAGAGCACGGCAGATGATAACCAGGTCACTGGAAAGAGGATGGACAGACAGACAGACAGACTGACTGGGGACACACTAACTAGATGATCCTGAGAGACGCAAGCATAGACTCGATCAAAGTGATGATGAGAAGAGACATCTAATCATCTTTAATTAACACTGGGTTCTCAACAGATGCCAATAACACATCATCTAATGCTATTAGCAAAGACTCAGCTTTTTGTGCGAGCGCTCTGACAGATTCATCTGCCGTTTTTCAAAGTGGTAATCTTATAAATTATGGTCACTGTTTCGTCTATCAAACAGCAGGGCATTTTCTTTGTCTTCCTCACGTCCATATTATCTGTGGTGTCAACAAATCTGCATTTTATTAAATGGGTAGTAATATTCCACAGTTCCTATAGGCTGAGTATGCAGTAGGCACAGACGATCTATTGTGCTATGTTGGATGAAACAGGTATGTGACTAGAAAAGTGGGTGTTATTAAATCTGCTCTTGCCTCATGCATTACTTGCTTCAGAGTATTGCTTTTTTTTTCTGTGTTATGACACAGACATGTTTGTACATTTCTGGGTTTGTTGTGGATTTTTTGTGTGCTTAAGTTTGCTCTATTTTCTCGATTACCAGCAGGTCAAACCTCATTCATTACCCAGCAGCTCAATGTGTGTGTGTGTGCTTGTGTGTGTGTGAGTGTGTGTGCTTGTGTGCATGCATATTTTTAACAATTTTACACCCCAAATCTTTCAGGGTTCTTCATGACGATGTGTTATCTCACACAATTCCTAGCTAAAACTCTGCCAATCTCGGTACTTCCGAACTTTCACACCCCGCTGACAAGGTGTAACAACGACAAACAAGCTCACATGTAGTGTCTCCTCACATCTGGATTGTACCAACACACACACACACACACACACACACACACACACACACACACACACACACACACACACACACACACACACACACACACACACACTATAATATACTATAATAAAACACAATATTATAACTATCAATTAGTAAAGTAGTAAACTGAGATGAAATAAAACTGAAATTAAATGAAATAATTAGATATAAAAAGTAAACAAATTTAAAACAATAACAGAAATACAAATTTAAAAAATACGCACTAAAACGTACCTCGACCAGACACGAAAAACTACAAATGTAGAATATGAAGCGCAACAAAATGCTTTCATTATTAACAATTATTTGAAAATGTGAACATGAAGAATAAGAAACCAATTTACTTTAAATCAACAACCAATGCACAGTACACAATCTCCTTCCTGAAGAGATCTCTGATCTCGCACCTGATCCCCAAACCACAGCTCTGTCTCAAAAAATAAATGCTATCTTTTATATGACTGTTTCTTTATTGCGTTGTGCAGAAATAAATAAGACAAATGAAAAAAAATGTGGAGGGAGGAAGTGTTGGTCTGGGAGTTCAGGGTTGTCTGCTCTGCAAAGAGAACTGGAGGCATAGCTAAAAAAAAAACACTGGTTATACATACTGTATGAGGTTTGTATTGAGTTTACTTGTTTTTAACGACCACCGATCACATGGGTACGACAGGATGAGTAATTGATTTAATTATCTGATATCTTATACAATTAACAGTGCAGCAAATTTGAAAATGGAGAGACTAAATGTACTATCTGTGAATATGTGTTGTTGCCATAGGAACACAGTTATACCATAAATTCCTAAAAGTATCTAGTGTGTAAATAGTGTCTATGTTGATTTGAAATCATCATCTTCTTTTTCTTCTTCTTCTTCTTCTTCTTCTTCTTCTTCTTCTTCTTCTTCTTCTTCTAGCTTTCAACATTCTAAAGCTGTGCAAATCTTAGTGCTTCTGAATATTCGTACGATCCGGTGACACTGAACGAGATTAAATAATAACAATAAGAAAAGCTAGACATAGTTAAATATTGTGTAACTTCCGTATCTACAATACAAACACTGCACTGCAGCTTTGATTTAGAAAGAAAGAAAGAAAGAAAGAAAGAAAGGCGAAAATTTCATGTCACTTGTCACTTGGATAGTCACAAGCCTACGATGATGTGTGTGTGTGTGTGTGTGTGTGTGTGTGTGTGTGTGTGTGTGTGTGTGTGTGTGTGTTTCACACATCCTGGAGAGTTGTTGTGGTAGTAAGTAAATGTTGTCATTGTTCAGGTAAAGCACACCTCCGGCTCTACAACAAAAGTAGCTAATTACACTTTGATGCTCATCTATTATACATCACATCTGAGGCCATTAACACAATGAGCAGTCTCAGTTGGGCCAGTATACAGTACATAGGGTAAAATAACAAACACACACACAGTACACACACACACACACACACACACACACACACACACACACAATCATACTTTCCAACACACCCTGTAGAATCATTGTGTGTTGGAAACCATGGGTGACGTCTGTGTGTGTGTGTGTGTGTGTGTGTGTGTGTGTGTGTGTGTGTGTGTGTGTGTTTGTGATATTGCAGTATATTGACAAGCCCTCACAGTAAATTAGCTTTATTTATGTGCACCCTGCAGCACTTGCAATTACACACTACCTTAAGGTTAACTCATCACCATGGTAACAGTCTCCCTGGCCTATGATTAGCTAATTCAACATTATTACCTATACACACAATCCAAACAGCTCATTCATATCACACACACACACACACACACACACACACACACACACACACACACACACACACACACACACACACACACACACACACACACACACACCTTCCAGATCAATTTTCATAAGGCCAAATAAATGGCTGTATAAAGTTTAAAATATCGGTCAGTGCTGCCAGTTGAGTGTGTTTGGAAAAGTTGATCATGAAGCACTGCCCTGGCTTCTGCCACGTTCTAGCTTGTGACACGGAACTGTGACACAGAGCTGACGTGGAACATTGCAAACAGCCAGGCTGTGTTAAATAGGGTGTGAAAGTGTCGCTTGTGTGTGTGCGTGCGTGTGTGTGTGTGTGTGTATAAAACTGTCCATCTGGGTGAAGCTGTCTTACCCAAAGGTTTTTATTTTTTCTGGTGTCCTACTTTTCACTTGCACTTGTACTTGCTTGCTACTGTGCAGGTGTGTGTATTTAGGCTTTAAACTAGACGTGGGTGTGGCCTAAACAAAAAAAACAATGCCATAGTACTCTGTTTGAACCTGACTGCATAAGGATGACATAACACTGTCCTCCTGTATATCTTAATCATAATACTTAATACTCTTTTCTAACATAACAACATGTTTTATAACCAGAGGAGATATCCGAGCTCAGCCGGGATCAAGATGTGCTTATGTAAGTAAGCTGAAGTGTTGACCTTGTTGACAATTTGACATACAGCTGGCAGAATATAAAATCAACACTTCTTCTTTCAGTAATAGAGAATAAAATAAGCAAAAATCGACCGGTTACACAATACAAGAAGTTTAGATTGTCATTTGATATGACAAGAAATGTCTATGTCCTCTGACAAATATACTGTATGGTAGATTACTACTACTACTACTACTACTAATAATAATAATAACAATAATAATATAAACACATACACACATTGGTAAACAATTGTTAAATAATTGTTTTTAATCTGTTTATGCAGTTATGCAAGCTGCGATACGATCAAATTTGAGAATTCAACTGCTCAGTGTTATACAACAGACCAATAATTGAAATGGACAAGCAGCATTCAGAGACTGATGATATTTATAATAACATATAGAGGGACGTGTCAGTGTTTGCGTCACTCCACATGTCTGGGTTTGCTACATTCAATTCTAGCAAAGGTTCATTAAATTGAATCCGATACTACACTTCCTACAGGATGTCAATCAGTTTGTGTGTCTCGTGGCAAGACACGACTCTCAATCCAGCTGCGGCTTCTCTGGGAACCGTTTCCGTTGCCAGAGCAAAAAATAGACACAACATTTGGCTGTATTATGCCTGAAGTGTCAGCTAATCAATATCAGATTACTGATTATGGAACTGTTGTATAAAAGCACCATTACTTTGAAGACCAAGCCAAATCACAGCCCTGCTGATATTCAGTTTGCCCTCACTCATCCTTATGGGATATTGCTTAATAATCACATACAGAGAAAAACAAAGTAGTATTACTGTGTTTAAATATAGCCTAAATTATTAGTCTTTTTTTTTTTCATTTGCCGCATACAAGATGATTAGATTAAGGTACTTAATAAATGTTCAAAATGCTGTTGTGAAGTGTGAATTACACAAAACAAACACAAACACACGCTCAGTTGCTCAGGAACATGCTGTCGTGGGAGAGATTGCATTACTAAGAAGGTTACGTGATACCACATGGTTAAATATGTTCGGTTTGATGCTCAGAAAAACAAGGAAATTTACCAGGATATAAAAAGCATCGCATGTACACATGATGTGCAACCGTAATATAAGCAGGGTCGGTTCAATGCCACCGGGTCTCTCTCATTCACTCTCTAGATATTTATCAGAGGGTTGAGCATAGGCCAGACACATACAATGCCTGCTAAAAATATCCCGGCAGCTGTTGGAGAGGAGACTCACTCAGGGCCTCTTCCACCATGACAGAAAGACTTTAGGGAAGAAATCAGTCGGCATTTACTGCATCTTTTGACAGTCCGTCAGAACTGAGCAGTGGGGCGCACACACACACCCTTACACACACTCTACCATACACACAGTTTCTGTAAGGACAGCACAACATTTATTAACAAACAACATAATTGGGCACCCTCGAGCAAGCACCACATGGGACGGAAGGCCTGTTAAATAGGTCTTAAATGCGGCTTATGACTGATTAACACTCAGCTAATTCAAGCCATTTCTATATCATTCTAATGCATGGCAGAATATTTTGCTTTGCTTACTGTGATAATTTGCTTTGGCATTTAAATTACACCAAATAAGCTTGGATGGGAATCCAATTAGCATATAGCTCATTAGCCTTAAAAGGATGAATAAGCTTTTGAACCTTTTTTTTTAGTATGTAGAAGATTTGTGTAGGGATGTGATCCATGCTCTTGCGTGCAGACGAGTGAACGGACATGCATGTCTACACTCATACATGCATGTGTGCTGCTAGACACAGGATTAGGATCAGACTACTGATTCACTTACATACTTGAAACAGTACTTAAACTCTCACACTCTTCAGTCTTGTAACTCTTCAAGACTTCACAATCTTTAGTCTAGTTTCAGTGTAATTACTGAATAATTCATAGACGGCACTGAATATTATTAGGCAGGACTAAAAGTGGCCAAGAGTCAGTGGAAATAAAATAAATAAAACCATTTATAGTCTTGATTTTATATTTGACAGTCTACTATATTTCAGTGATTATAGTAGACTGACTTATGTTACTCTAATTAAATAATAATATATATCCAGAATCTACAATCAAAGGTTTGCTTTTCATCCAGTTCAACATAGCAAGGATTCAAGTGGCCTCAAACACGGATCACTCAAGTAAATTTATTATCACACTGATAATAAAAAAAAAGAAGAAAAGAAACAATCCCAGGAGAATAACGTAATCCCACTATTAAAGCGTTTCAGATCTGATAAGTCAATTTCCATTATGTCTGCAGTTTCATGTCCAATGAGTCAATTTCCATTATGGCGTAGGAATGGAGCACCAGCGATCTGCTGAGAAGGGTTAAATACTGTGTGAGGTGATTAGGCATCATGTGAGTGAGAATGTTGTGGTGAGTCCTCTGTGGACGGAGGAGTTGATCTGAAACAAATAACATGATTTGCATGGCAAAAATCCAAGCCTTACATAGATGTCTTTTTATCTTTGACTAACCAGGTGGAGAATTTTCATTGTTGTGCTTAAATGATGCTTCAAGTCTAACAGCATCTCAGGGTTACTTGAGATAAATCATGAGCAACTTGTGTTCTTAAGTAATCTCTCTGCACTTCTCTCGTCGGATGACAGACGGCTGCGGCTTTGTTACTCCGCTCCCCTCCTGATTCCCGGCAGAGAATGCAGAAGCCTTTCAGTGACTCTATCAGTGCGAGTTATGGAGCACAGTGGGGAATGTAATTACCCTGCGAGGAGTAAAGTTTGGCCAATGCGTCATCAAGCTTTAGGCTGTAAAATATGGAAGCGGAGAGCATCTCCATAAACAAAAACATTACAGTGACGGCGATGATGATGATGGATCACACGGGGGAGACGTCTGACTGCTAAATAAACAGCTTTAGTGGGATTAGTGTGCACACTCGCTAACACAAATGGATCTCTTATGACACGTATATTGATCTTTTCAAAAGAGAGAGAGAGATTGTATTTGTGTGTAATTCTGGTTTAACTATTTTAGTGTGATTTTAATGAGCCAGACTGAATTCTGCTACCTACCATTTTAGGCTGAGACAGAGATGGCCATATTGTGTTCTGTGTGTTTCGTCTATATTCCTGAAATGGCCACAATAGGACAATTTAGCAGTTCTTTGACACTAATCAAATCAATCTAAACTGAAGAGCACCTTGACCCAGAGGATAAAGTCAAGAGCCTGTGCCCTGAAAGGCATTGTAGATGATAATAAAAAGATACAGATGCACCAATCTCACCGTTCAATCTTCAGTATGATATTTAACCACAGTCCATGTCTCTAAGCTTCTTTGGCCAAATTACTTGAAACATCACGGGGACAACATCTGTCATGTCTTCTATCCATTACTTTCTGGTGACTTCCTATTTTCAGACTAATATTTCTTTAATTTTTTTATACTATATATTACCATTTCTAGCAAGAGTGTAATTTCTGAACCTTAATTAACTGTGACTGTTGTCTACTAGACACTGCTTTTTCTTTTTTTTCTCATTGGAAAAAATTACTCATTGGATTAAATTTGGATCTTGTTTATTATCGCAAGCAGTGATAATATTTTTTAATTAATTTTAAACGTTAAATGCATTTATTTATTTATTTATTTTTAGTTTTTCTTCTTTTTAGTACAATATACATATATATTTATATATATTTTTTTTCAGTTTAGTTTTATGCTTCTGTTAAGCTTCTTTGAGACAATGTGAATTGTTTAAAGCGCTATACAAATAAACTGAATTTGAATTTGAATTTATATTTAAAGTGGTTGGTAAACACCTGTGTCTAGACCAGATTATATATGTTGTAGTCTCCATTAAAATATATCCCCATGCTAGAATGAACATTGAACTAAATATCCTTTGATAGAGAGAAGTTAGAAAAGCTTATACAGCAACAACAACCTTTTTCTTTTAGCTTAATAGAGGTTCAAATCTGGTTCAGAAGACAAAGCTTCAGTTTTTCCTTGTCTGACTCTGAAATGAGCAGCATTGGTCTGTACAGTTTCTGTAGTCCCCACTTACAGTATTAACGTAGTATATCTGGTTGCAGTGTTTATCCTTGGTGTCACCGCAACCAAGCATGGAAATTCATATGAATTAATGAATGAATGAATGAATGGTTTTATTTTACAACTAATAATACAGTGTATGTACACTGTGGTTTCTATTTCTGTACTTGTGCTCAACTATAACAAAGCTACTCACAAAACCAGGACCCAGGTAGGGGACTACTTTCAAATGAATGGCTGTGTTAGCTTACATGTACATATACAGAGTTCAGCAGCTGACACACAGTATTGCTTTGTAAATGATCCAGTATCTACAACAACAACAACAAAAAAAAAAGAGATATGTGCATGTTGTGAGACTCGTACATACCACTCGTTTGCCCTTTTACACCACCTCTGACACCACCGATCACCTCATCAGTGCCACCAAAATGAACAGCATTAAAGTAAACAGGGTCTGGAGCGGCACAACAGATAACAGCTGTAGAATGAGGATGAGGCTTAGTTCCTGCATTGAATAACAACCGATCAGAGATAGAATAAAAGGGTATTCAGATAAAAGATGTCAAGAAAAGCAGGAAATTCTGACATTGGTTTGTTATTTATTTATTTATTGAAAGTAATAATTTATTCAATGCTTAAACACTGATCAAAGCTGGATAACAAAAATACATCTGTACGAACATACGGTGCGACATAAGTACATTGTTTTGCTTTTCAGCAACATTTTATACATTATAACAACATTGATGGTAAAGAAATATAAAAAGATAAGAACATACAATGCATCTGTTCTTGACATTAATAAAACAACAAGATAAAAAGCAGCTTGTTATGTTATAGAGGACCTGGGAAGCCATCTGTCCGGCAGACACTCCCGTGGCATGATAAAAAAGAGCTGACACTGGAGACTCCTTCCAAAATATCAAATAGCCATCTCCTTGCAGATAAGATTAGATTAGTCTTAGATTATATCAGTCATTTTTGTTAAGGGGGAGTGAGTAGTGGGAACCTTTTTCAACTTATGGGCCACATGGATTTAAAAATCCAACAGTGTGGAATATACAAAAATGCAACACTTAGGTTCTGAGAAGAAGCATTTCGGGTCTCTGGTGTCCTGTGTTCATTCACATCCCTCTCTATATATGAGTTTTAACACAAAGAACCTTTTTTTTTCTATCCGTCATCCTGAAAAAACAAACTGCCTCAGAACAGGTCTAGTGACTGATACTGTTTTGTCTGATATTGTTCAGCCATAAACAAAACATTTTGTAACCCCCCACCACCACCTCCCCCCAACACACACACACACACACACACACACCCCTCCCAGTCAAAACATACAAATCTGTTTCCAAAGCTTTATCTGTAAGGGTCACGCAGAGAGAAGGTGCACAGAGAGAGAGAGAGAGAGAGAGAGAGAGAGAGAGAGAGAGAGAGAGAGAGAGAGAGAGAGAGAACGAGAGAAGAATTACATTTGTGAGCCCCCAGGGTGAGAAAAGAGTGAGAGTTAAGTGATTTAGTAATGATTGGGAAAGTGATAGGTCTCCATGGGCTTGTTCCATGAGCCCCCTGACAGGACTTTTCCCTCCCTGTGTGTGCAGAGTTCACAGCTCTGCACGCACGCACGCACACACACACACACACACACACACACACACACACACACACACACACACACACACACACACACACACACACACACACACACACACACCAACCTGAATCTCTTTTTGAGGTCTGAGCACCCACTGTGGATACTAAGTGAGCTCAACTCCATCATTTCACAGTCCTCCTTCTGCCAGCCAGTCGTCTCTCTAATTCACAGTGGAAGCAAAAGGTCATTCATTTTTAAAGATTACGTCTCTTCTTCTCTAAACAGTTCTAACCTCTCTGCTGATATAACGTGTACAGAACCCGACTTCTCTACACACAAAACGATAAGCTTACAGCCGACCTTTGCTCTGTAGTTTCCCTGTACAGAAACGTCTGCATCTGTATCTATAAAAGCATCTACACTGCCAACCCGTAGAAGTTTTGTGTCCTTATGAACTCTGTCATGCCACACAAATCTTTATGAGTAGGCTTAATTTTGTGTTTACGATCAAATTATATTTCTCAGCTATTCTGTCAGGTTTATGTTAGCTAGCAAGCCTTGTAATAAAGATTATACACAAGATCGACTTCCCCAGGAAGTCCTATCAGGTCGGATTGTTAGGAAACATGCATGAATAAATCCAGAAAGACTAGGCGCTCATTTAACAACATACGCAATGAGTCACGTTAGACGAATCCAATGGCAAAGAAGAGGTTACCTTCATGTACCTTCCCTCCCTGCATTTACCTTCATACACCTTGCATTTTCCTTCACACACTCTGGTATTCTTCATCAGTAGCCTAGTGATCCAGTATCAGGATAAATTTCTAGACAAAGCCTGCAAAGCACTACGTTTTTCTGAATAAGGACATCTGCCAAATGCCATCGATTTTAAATGTAAGGTCTCATTTCCTGGTTTTCCTGATTTTCAGATAGAGAACAATTGCACCATTTTTATCGAGTGAGGCAGAGGAAGCCAGCACAAGATTAGCACTAGATATAGTCATGGATAACACTCTCAGAGCTGAGTGGAGTGAAACCCAAATGTGTTTCATTTACACACACTCACACCCTTCAAGAGAAACAAGCTTTATATGAACAGTAAAAGCTCACCTTCCCCTGGGAAAGAGAAAGAAACACGGAACAATAGAACAAACACAGCAGGTGTTATTGGAAAGTCTTACTTTCATCCCCTCATATCTCGATCATCAGATAATTAGAGTGTAAAAGCTTAATTTAGAAGAAAGCTAAAATGAAGCTGGAAAAAATCCAGCAGTGAATTGTGTCCGATTATTATGGAGTTGCGTACAGACACTGCTTTATTTAAGTCTAACTTAGACTTAAATCTGTGCTTCTTTCCTATCCTAAAAAGAAGTAACGTATCTGATGGTACAGGTAACCTTACAGTTGATCCTGAGTGATGACAAGGACAAAATAACATTTTTCCTGTAACGGCACTCAGAGTTCCTTTATCTTCAAACTTTTGCACATTCCCACTGTCTCCTTCAATTTAGACCGCTGGTTAGTAACAGGGTTCAAATCTAGAGAGGTCTGTGAGATTGTCTACTGCATTTTGTGTATGTGTGAGTTAAATATTTTGCTCTTGCCAAAAGCCATGTATGGGCTTGTCCACTGCAGACAACAACTAAATTATACCTGCAATTAGGGGGATGACTACATCCTTATACCTGTAAACACAGAACAGCCCCAAAGCATTGATTAATGATTTCTGTTAGAAAAATACATTGTTATATATATATATATATATGTGTGTGTGTGTGTGTGTGTGTGTGTGTGTGTATGTATATTATATAATATATATATAGTATTTTGAAGCAGGTCCTCACAAAGTTAGGAAAACCGGCATGATTGTCTGGTGCATGATGCAAACTGGGTTTTAAGTCTTTAATCTGATTTTGAGGAGATTCATTAATCTGGCTGTCTGCGAGTTAACGTCAGGAAAAAAGCGCTGAGTTGTGCTAAAATGTGTGCTCTGGTGTATTCATCAGCCCACATCTCACACATACACACACACACACACACACACACACACACACACACACACACACACACACACACACACACACACACACACACATACACACACAAGCTCAGACACCCAGCGACCCATTTCCACCTATTACTCACACCTTTGCATACAGAACCTCACTGTTTGTCCATTTGTCAGCACTTTCCTCTGTGTGTGGGCTATTTAATAACACGTGTAGCTACTACAGAGAACACTACTTATGAATTTATGAATGAGTGCAACTACAGAGAGATTACTACTCGCTGACCATGGTGATAAATACAGATCAGCAGGAGGCTTCTGTCTCCTGGATGCCCCAGAGGATTAGAGAAGAATGCATCTCGCTTGCTCCACTTCTCTCTTGGGATGATTTACAGAGAAGACTACGTGCCTAGCTTTATTAGGAAAAACTTGCCTATTGCTTTCCAGTGGTAAAACATCTGTAACCACATCCATCTCTTTCTATTCTTTTACCTCACATTCACCACCTCACTGGCTCAATTAATGTAACTGTATTAGTTTCTTCACCTTCCTGATATAATATCACTGACTTTAAGTTCAGAAAACAATTTATTTTTCCAAGCTCATGAGCTCACCATTGGCTTTCCTGGAGGGAAGAGAATAAAAAGAGATGATGTTAGATGCACACCTTGTTTTTCTTTCTATTTATTATCTGTTTTTTATTGACTTTTGGGTCAGGGACATAATTCAGGACCTCTTAAAAAATATTGTTCATGGCAAACAATGTGTTTTCTTCACCTTAAATATAGTCCTGTTGACATTTTCATAGGTTTCATTTCCACAGTAACTAGTTATATAGTGTGCGCTTGACAGTACACTTTGAATGGGTTTTTAAAAAAAAAAAAAAACGTGTAAATGCTGATTTTTATTTATTTTTGTTGCTGAATAGACATTTAATGGACATTTTTGGAAGGAGTCTCACAAGTCTAACAATGAACGTAATGTTGATCCACCAAAGGAAAGCACTTTCCAGTTTCTCTGGAACAAAGCAGGCTGCATTCTTTGTCTTATTAAGCTCTAAAAACAGGGAAAAAGTAGAGAAATAAAGTCTGGTGAAGAAACAGATGTTTATAGGGACATTAACTGTTTATTACGGATGATAAAGTGAGTAATGAAAGGAATTTGTTTTGCATTAAACTTCACTTTAACCGAATAAACAAATGATGTAATTCATTAAAAATAACCACTGTAATTGTAGGCAAATTGCCGTAATATAATAAATGTTATAAAACCATGTTATTGTCATGATATAAAACACTTCGGGAACATATTTGAAAAAAATCATGGTAGTAACAGTGAATGTGCTTCATGTCGTGATGCATTACACTATCCAATCGTTTCATATTTTTATAATATATTAATGTTAATATCTAAAACAGTCAATATGTCAATATCTGTCGGTGTCATGTAGTGTGAGGAACACTGACTGTCTCGATGAGAACACGCAATCTTAAACGGTGCAGGAAAGATATTCGTTCTGGAAAAAATATTGCTATCAATTTTGCAGTAATTAACTGGCAACCTAGTAAAAGTAAAGTGACATGACATACGGCTAAGTACGGTGACCCATACTCAGAATTTGTTCTCTGCATTTAACCCATCCAAAGTGCACACACACAGCAGTGAACACACACACAGCAGTGAACACACACACAGCAGTGAACACACACACAGCAGTGAACACACACACTGGGAACACACACCCGGAGCAGTGGGCAGCCATTTATGCTGCGGCACCCGGGGAACAGTTGGAGGGTTCATGCACCTCAGTCATGGCCGACCCGAGACTCGAACCCACAACCTTAGGGTTAGGAGTCAGACTCTCTAACCATTAGGGCATGACTTCCCCCTCAAATTGTAGCTACTACAGAGAACACTACCTATAAACAACTGTAATCCTTATTTGTCGTTATGTTCTGTAATATCTCACATAACGTAAGCCAATAGATTTACACATTCGGTTAATGCAGGATACAACTGAGCTGAAGGTTGGAGGTCTTGCTCAATACGAGTTAGATGATTCATTTACACATCAGAAGGTAGTTTGTTTAAAACCCAACACCACCAGACTGAAATGGTTGGGTCCTTGAGCAAGATCATTAACCTTCATCTCAGTTGTACGCTGCATCAGCAAATTGTGTTATTTATGCAATGTGAGATATGACAGTATTTCAGTAATTTACAGTTGTTTGTTTATACAGAACTTTATTGGCAACCACTTGGGGATTCCAGGATCTGAGAGTCAGGATCAATGGCAGCTCTGGTAAATATAGTGATCTACAAACTTACA
>NC_062536.1:14805540-14843040 GCF_022655615.1 Tachysurus fulvidraco
ACTCTCCCATTACCGTCCCTCTGTCCACATTGACCTCCACTGCCTTTAATCTCATGACTAACCTTATCGTGAGTTACAGCAGGACATCTGTGGTTGGGGAAGACAGAGCAGTTACTGCTGGTTCAATTGGACAAAAAAAATATCACACACAACGATGGATTCAAAACAACCAGTCTTACTTAAATTCACAGGAAACATCTATGTGAATCTGTTAGATAGCATGCCAGCGTACATAGCTTTGTTAATCGATCATAAATAAATATTAGAGCAATCTAGATCAGTATAAAATGTAGTTTATTGCTGCACTACCTCTGGATATCGGTCATGGGTTAAGACTTGGTTCATACCTACAGTAGTGTTTCCATTGCTATATGGTATAATAAAATAACCTCCACCTTAGTATATGCTTTTCTTCAATTTCAACTTCATGGCTTAGTTAATTAATTAAATTGGGTAGGGAAAAAAAAGGTATACATAAAAATGCTGAAGCTCACATCTGTATAGTTTTTGGTGTCAAATTGGCGCAACAAATGGAGCTTTTCAGAAACTGTTGATCTCCTAGGAGTCACATACAGTACAGTAAGTCCTTAGAGATTAATCAGAGCGGTGTGAAAAACAAGAAACTTCCAGTGAGCAATAGTTCTGTGGATGGAAACACCACGTTGATGAGAGGAGAATATCCAGACTGTATTGAGCTGACCGGAAGGCTACATTATCTCAAATAACTGCTGAAACTGCTGTAAGCAGAAAAGCATCTCAGAACACACTACAACATCATACCATAAGGTGGATGAGTTACAACCTCTGAAGACCACATCAGGCTCCTATCCTCTCAGTTACAGTGGATACAAACTCGACCGATCTGTAGTCGAAGTTTGGAAAAGAAAAGTTCCTTATTGTTAAATTCCAACATATTCTTAAAATACTGTCAGACGTTCTTCTGTAAAACAATGAACACCGATCCATCAGCTATTATCGATGGACACCGATCGGTTAAAGAACTCATTACTGCTGTGGTATGAAGTGAATCATGATGTCAGTCATCTCATGTGGAAAAACACATTAGCATTCTAGTGTTCTAAGGTTAGAATTGGCTGTTAAGGCAAAATACTCATGCCACCTTTATTTAAATAGAAGAAACTTAAATAAAACTATGAAGAAAAATTAGAATATTAGAATAAATTGAATTGTATGTTGAACACTGAGTGTGAAGGTTACACTTCCTGCCCACACAAGAACTCTACTAATCGCTGATTCGCTCGTTGTCAATGCTGGCACTTTGCCCAGGCAAATGGTATTGCTAAGTTAAGAAACCCATGCAATGGGCAATTTTTTTGCATGTCCATACCACATGTTTATTACAGTATACATAGTGGCTGAGAAACAGTATTCATTTGTGATCCCTACAAGTAGCAAAAGGCGTATGACTCGACTCTATACAAGTCCCAAGCCCAGATAAAAGGGTAGTGTTGCGGCAGGAAGGGTGTCCGGAGTAAAGCCTGTGACAAACTCGAGTAAGGTAGATAAAGCTATGTGCAGAAATTGTTCTTGGACATAAAAGACAAGAAGAGGAAGAAAGATGAAGATCCTGTTAGAAAAGTTAAAAAAGTGTGAGGAATATAGGAGAGAAAACACACTGGAGTTTCGATAATTAGATCAGTTCCTCTAAGGTGTGTGTGTGTGTGTGTGTGTGTGTGTGTGTGTGTGTGTGTGTGTGTGTGTGTGTGCAGCACTAGGCAGTCTTAAACGTTTAATCTAAAATGGAATTTTTTCTCAGTGTACCCTTTTAAAGTAAACCATGAGTTCACATATCCACTAATGACTAGTATGTGTGTGTGTGTGTGTGTGTGTGTGTGTGTGTGTGTACATCTGTGTGCATGTGTGCAAGTCTGTATGTGTGAGTCTTAGTGTTCTGCTTCACTTGCACTCGTTACACAGTGTCCTTCCACTGATTCGCTCCATTTGTGCCTAAATCACACAGATCAACAAACAGGCAGCCAACCAGATTCACCTTGACAATGAAAAAAAGTGTGATTTGTTCAGGCTCGTCAACTGAACTGCTCACACAAAGCACAACAAAGTGACAGAAGAAAAACAAACACAATCTTATTACTGTTTAAAATAAGTTATGTGATTGTATTAAATATGGCTAAGGCTACACACACACAATGTACTGTATACACACACACACACACACACACACACACAGTGTATATACACACACGCACACACACACAGTGTATACACACACACAGTGTATACACACACACAGTGTATACACACACACACACACACACACACAGTGTATACACACACACAGTGTATACACACACACAGTGTATACACACACGCACAGTGTATACACACACACGCACACACACAGTGTATACACACACACACACAGTGTATACACACACACACAGTGTATACACACACACGCGCACACACACAGTGTATACACACACACACACAGTGTATACACACACACACACACAGTGTATACACACACACACACACAGTGTATACACACACACACACAGTGTATACACACACACACAAACACACACAGTGTATACACATATATACACACAGTGTATACACACACACACACAATGTACACACACACAGTGTATACACATATATACACACAGTGTATACACACACAGTGTATACACACACACACACAATGTACACACACACAGTGTATATACACACACAAACACACAGTGTGTACACACACACAAACACACACGGTGTATACACACACAGTGTATACACACACAGTGTATACACACACGCACACACACAATGTACACACACACACACACACAGTGTATATACACACACAAACACACAGTGTGTACACACACGCACAGTGTGTACACACACAAACACACACGGTGTATACACACACACAAACACACACAGTGTATAAACACACAAACACACACAGTGTATACACACACAAACACACACAGTGTATACACACACACACAGACACACAGTGTACACACACACACACACACACACACACACACACAGAGTGTATACACACACACACACACAGAGTGTATACACACACACACACAGAGTGTATACACACACACACAGAGTGTATACACACACACACACAGAGTGTATACACACACACACACAGAGTGTATACACACACACACACACACACACACACACACACACACACACACACACACAGAGTGTATACACACACACACACACACAGAGTGTATACACACACACACACACAGAGTGTATACACACACACACACACAGAGTGTATACACACACACACACACAGAGTGTATACACACACACACACACAGAGTGTATACACACACACACACACATGTATCAGTCAAGCTTTTTTTAAAACACTCTTTCACTCCTTCTTGGAATGCACCAAGGTCATATCTCTCTCTCTCCCTCCCTCTCTCTCCCTCCCTCTCTCTCTCCCTCTCTCTCTCTCCCTCTCTCTCCCTCCCTCCTCATTATTCCTCTCCTGAACACTTCTCTAGGTGCCCTCATTAGACATTCAGGTTAAAGCACTGTTTGTGGGGCGACTGTACAGCCAGACGGTTTCATTCTGCATCCTCTAAATTGCTTACACCTGTTAGAACCTGTCCAATAATAACTACAAAAAAATAAATAAAATGAAAACTTTTGCAGTTTATCTTTAACCTTTAAATCAAATCTTCCAGGCTGTAATACTAGTAATAATAGTAATAATAGTTAGTAAATTATTTTCATTGCTAAAGGAGATTCCTAAGGAGATGTATAAAGGGGTCTGAATACATACCATACCATGAATCTGCAAGGTCAAAGAATACTCATGTGCTCATGTCAAGAGCTCATAAGCATCAACGATCTGATATTTGGTCCTTAATCTGCGTTATAGGCTGTGAGATGGCACGGCAGGTAGCACCGCCGTCTCACTGCTCGAAGGCTTGGATCCGATCCTAAGCTCAGATTTCGATCTTTGCAGAGATTTGCATGTTCTCTCGGTGTCCGTGTAGGTCTTCTTACGTCTATTAAAATCATAATGGCTTTAAATTATCCCTGTAGGTGTGTAGGTGTGACTGTCTTGCTTTAGTCTTCCTGGGATAAGATCCAAGGTGACTCTGACCAGTATAAAGCAGTTAGAGAAGATGAATGAAATGATTTGTCTTATAGAGGACACAAAGAGTCAAATGACAAACGAAAGCTTCACTTATCCTGTCATTTATTCTAATTATTACTACAGAACAATGATTTTATCTTCACACTGTGAAAACTCCCTCCATAATTTCTTGTCCTAACCCCAATCCTGAATACTTTCATCATGTTATTTAAATGAACATTGTTCTATGCTGTACATTGGCTCGTTTACTATCATTTAGTAGCCTAATTGTGTTACCTGCAGACTTTAACTTTTCTATATCAGCTTGTCATGAAAGCAGTGCTTCAGCAATTTGACAACATCAGACCTTCGTGCCTTAGTAGTCGCCAGGTTGGCTAATAATATGTCATTAGCAAAAAAAAAAAAACAAACAAAAAAAGTACCACATTCAAGCTCAATTGCAGCACTAGAGTAGTAAAACATGTGACACGAGTAGTTGGGAAAGTACGAAACTGAAGATAAAACAAAATAAAATTCTTTAAACTTCATTGTGATTGATTATATTTCCCAAAACACTTGAGAAAGTGAGAAAAAGCCTATTTAGGCTCTCAGTGGTGGTGCAGGAGTCATACGGATGGATGAACAGTCGTGCAGTCACACGCGAGCACCGCAGGGATTATTCCGCATGACAAAGAGACTTTAATTACTTCATTATGTTCTCTCTGTGCTACCACGACTGAACTAACACATGAGTCTTTTGGATATCTAGAACCCATCTAATCCTGTGAAGACCAACATACATCTAATAGTCTACATGTCGCCGTCATGGGAACAATCATCCTTCAGATTGAATTTAGAATAAAAGACATCGAAAGATAATTACAAAAAAAAAAAAAAAAAAAAAGCTTGAGTAGCTGCGAGGCAAAAACAAGACAGGAATTGGGAAGCCAATCCATCACTCACCAGGGTGCAATTTAAAGCAGACAATCTGTTATGTTTTGGGATGGTGGGACAAATCAGATGAACGCAAAGGGAACCTACGTGGGCACAGTAAGAACATGTGCAACTCCACACAGAATGTGATCTCAAGCCTTGAGGTGTTACAGATCAACACTACTTTCTGGTCCACTGAGCTACAATTTTCCCTAAGCATCTGCTAATTAGATCATCTTAATTCTGGCACAAAGCAAGCATGGGATATTGTTTAGCATCATATTCTGCATGATTGCTAGAATTTTTTTTGCAGCCGTCAGCAAACGTCAGTCATATCATTATTACATTAATACTGTATCTATTGAACTTTTGTCACTATGGTAATCCAGTGTAGTCTATATAGCCGTTTTAACAATAGATCTTGTCACAAAACAACTTTACAGAAATCCAGACATGTAGATGTTGATGCTAATGAGCAAGCCAAATGAGACACTTCCTACGCCAACACCTTGAGAGGATCCGGACTCAAAAGTAACGGTTTCAGCATGTAAACCTAAAAAGACCTAAAATAAAGGTCATTTCTGAAATGAAAGAAATCACATTTATACACACACATATTTAGATGTTGCACAATTGCAGAGCATCCTACTCACCACCTTAGTTAGCACAGCAGAGTTATTATTGCACCTAGCGGTTAAAAACTGGAACGGAAACAAGCTAACAGATGCTGATTTTTGCAGTACGTTACTCATGATGTTCAGAAGCGCATCTCAGAATGCACAACACGTCAATACTCGAGGCAGATGGGCTGTAACAGCAAGAGTCCGTATTTCAAAAAGCTTTTGTCCGGTGTCTGCATGAATGAGCAGGTGTACAGATTGTATGTCAGTTATATTGGTGCTCTGAATAAAATACAACTCATAACATGTGGAGCCTGAAACATCGCTCTCCTAGACATGCGGAGAAGACTTTTAGAAGATAGATTGTGGTTACATTTTGTCAAGCACTGAAACAAGTGCTGACGCTGATGCTCATTGGGGCAGGAATAACATTGCCCCATGCTCATTCTATAAGTGTTTTGTTTACATGTTGGTGATGGACAATGGACAGGACAGTTAGTACCATTACCTCTTTTGTATTACTCTAACAATGGCAACAGGATCAACATCTGCTGCATCAAACACAACTTGCTAAGCTAGCTAATCTAGGTAGGCGGTTAATGTGTCATAGTAAATGAAATTTCCAGTAAACGAACAATATGAAAATGATACCAATCATTTTAAGCTAAAGCTAATTCGAGTACTGTCAACTCACAACTTGCTATTACAAGGTTTCACAAAAAGATCCTCACATGAGATTAAACAGTAGCAAAGGGACCGAGGGAGAACTTTTATTTTGGACGAACGTATAAAATACTCGCTCGATATAACTAACTGCTGACTGGAAGAAGTTGTAGTATTAGAAATTTGTTCTTTATTGTAATCGTAGCTGATTGCTAATAAAAACATGGAGTGATTTCATGTCAAGAGCAAGTACAAGTATATAGACAGACTCATGGTTGAAGATAATTCGATAATTCGATAAATATTTGTTATTATTTATTCAATAATCTGTTTATTTTTCTGTACATCATGTCTTTTTAGAATTAGCTGTCTTTATAATTATTTAGTATCTCCTTTTATTCAGCCAGTGAGGCAGCTATTCAAATGGCCTGAACAAAATGATCTGTCCCTGGAGAGGTTGTAGTACTTTCAATAGGAAACGTCATCATTACCTAATGTGAGGAATCTTGCTCATGGGACTGCTTTGTAACCATTGTAGGAATGTTTACAACAAAATTACCCATTTTAAATCCTGCATCCTGACATTTGTTTCATGTTTCAGCCTCTCGGGATAAGAGTCTCTGGCAGGTTATCAATAATACAAATGGGATTATTACCTTGCTGTGGACCATGTCTCTTGATGCCCAGGCTAATCAGGGTGTGCTAATGAGGGTAATCTCACACCAGAACACCTTGTGAGACACTCTAATGAACCCCTTTCACGTTGTACCCTGTGCCCTAACCGTAGAATGACTCCAGAGATCTCAGGACTGACTGCTCGTGCTACCTCTGAAGGAACCAAGACCTAACCAAGCTTTCTGTGCAATATGTCCATTCTTAATTGTACTCTAAATTTTAGTATGGATTGGGTATGAATCATGATAAAGTCTGAATCATGACAAGATGTGTTGTTTGAAGGAAATTAATTAACTATGGGATGATATTTACATTTACTCTGTACGGCAGACACCCTTACACCCAATATATCCAGTATCCAATATAAACCACCCACCCACCCACCCACCCACCCACTCACTCACTCACTTCCGAACTTCTCGGGTCACAGGGAGCCTCAGGCGTCATCGGGCATCAAGGCAGGATACACCCTGGACGGAGTGCCAGCCAGTCGCAGGGCACACACTCTCATTCACTCACACACTACGGACAATTTTCCAGAGATGCCAATCACCCTACCATGCATGTCTTTGGACCGGGGTAGGAAACCGGAGTACCCGGAGGAAACCCCCGAGGCATGGGGAGAACATGTAACTCCAATATAACCCATTGTGTATTATTTCTTTAGCAGTTTTCCAGCAGGGTTACCTGTCCAGACGTGGTAGTTTGCTAGACTACAGAACACTCTTCGCTATTCTGGCATCTGGATGTCTGAACAACCGAGTCACTGACTACCATATTTAAAGCCTCTCTCTTCCTGAAACACTTGAACTAGCACTAAAACTTGTCTCTTTGCTTATTTTAGCTGTTTTCTTTCCAAACAGAGCTTCTAGATTGATGGTATTCTTAGTCTGTGACCTAGTGAACCAGTACCAGGATATATTCACTGAGTCTTCAAAGCACTTCTGTAAGTCGCTCTGGATAAGTAACCAGCCAAATGTCATAAATGTAAATGTAATGTTGTGCAACGGCTAACCCGCCGAGTTACTGCTACAATGTGATCGAAATGTTTTATTCCTCTTTCACGACAGTTTGCCACAATTGTACTTTATTATTTAAAAAATATGTATTTTCCCCCATATCTTGTTAGGTTTAATGTTGTGGAACATCTGAACAAAAAGTCCCTGTTATTGCATACATTAAAACAGCTATAAACCAAGAAACTACATATCCAACTGTTCTGAAGTAATTCCATCATCAGAAGTAAACATCTTTACCCTTGACACTGAAACACCTTCCAAAGAATAACAAATAAGCATGACAAGAAAAAGAAAAGTCACCGGATCAAGTACTGCAAATGTTTTTAAAACCATAGTGAACTCGGTCTCTGTTACTATAGAAACATATTGTATGAACCTTGCAGCTAAAGCTACCGTCAGCGCCACTGTAATTATAAAGTGCCTTATGACCAATCAGAATTGAGCATTCAGCACCTTTTCCGCTGACCTATTCTGACCTAGCGGACGTTAATAAAACTGGGATGAACGCACGTTTAGTCCATCCTGCTCTCTCTAATCTGCCTACTTTATGTCACTTTATGAACCCTGCAGCAGAGTGACTGTAAAGCCTATTGGAAGAAACAGATAACAGGTGACAGAGAGTCAGACACAGAGACAAGATCTACTGCATATATGGCTTATTCCAGAGTGATGGATGAATATAGGACAAATGCAAGTGACATTTAATTTAAAACATACATCATATGCACCTGATGTGCTTAATGCATGTCTCACTTTCTTCTTTCCTCTTGCTCATATATTCTCTTATCATCGTTCTCATATTGTCTGCATGACTTTAACTGTTATAGCTGCTCACGTAATTGATGCATTTGACAGCGAATAAGTGAATTATAGTAACGTTGATTTAATCGAGCTGTCCAGAAATGACTCTATTAGGAAGGATGAGAGGTGTTCAGACCAGGTTCATGCATGCTAGGGCTTATTTGCTCTATTTAAAGAATTAAACTTTGATGCTGGGGTTGAAAAAACCAGGCTTCAGAGAAGACTAAAATGTTAAGTGGAAATCAGGTAGACATCCAAATTTAATATCAGGAAGGAAATATAATTCACCAAAAACATAGTGCTACACTTATTATGAAAAAAAAAAAATGGATAGACGATAACGGTCGACAATACAGAAGTCAATAAATACAAACAGTAAACACTTTGTAAACAAACAAGCCTCATTTCACAGTAGTACACTCACTAGGGATGCACTTATTTCCAGGGATTTCAGAACAGCGTAACAGATATTGCGTCATCGGGCAGGCGTGGCCTATTTGATAATCTAACCCTAACCATGACTAGAGTTTTTGCTTGTTTAATAGATAATAGATATAAAATATAAAATCTACCTGTATGACTGTTTTGTCCTTCATTAACCATCGTAGGTATGCTCTTTTTTTTTTTTTTTTTGAAAGAGGGCATTTTTCCAAGACCTCCAGAAACCCACCCACTTTTTTGGTAACGAAACCCCTGGAATTTAGTGAATGCAACACTCACTAGCCCATGCTGTGAGATTTATATTTCAACATATTAAAAATTCACTAGAAGTTTTAACTGTTAAACAGAGTATACGTCCAGTTAGGGAAAAAAAACATTTTTATCAAAGTATAGTTTTCTAAAATTCATACACAGGCAGCAGGTAACACAGTGAAGAGTGTAAGTGTATGGTGTGTATTGCTTCATGCTGATAGAAAGGCAACACCAGTATGGTACAGTAACTCCAACTCTGAACACTGGTGAGAAGAACAGCGTACACAACATGTCAAAACTCTAGGCACAACATTAGAAGATATCTGTTTGATTTGGATAAGGATTATAAGCCTTTATTTTTGCCGAATATGCATTACAGCACAGTGAAATGATTTCCTTTTAATATCCGATCTCAGAAATTTGGCTGTGTGTATGGTCAGCTACAGTATGATACCACACCCTGGAGCTGAAAGGGTTACGGGCCTTGTTCAAGGAGCCGACAGCAGCAGCTTGGCTGTACTGGGGCATGAACCCTGGCTTTCTGATCAATAACCCAGAACATGAATTGAATTAATTATGAATGCATGGATGAATGAAATAATGAATTATGAATGAATTGTAGGGAATGGAAGCTTTTTTATTATCGCCACATATAGATTACGGCACAATGAAATTCTTTTCTTTGCATATCCCAACTAAGGGGGTTGGGGTCAGAGCACAGGGGCAGCTATGATACAGTGACCCTGGAGCAAGAAGAGCTAATGGCCCTGTTCACTGGCCCAACAGTGGCAGCTTGGCAGTGCTGGGGCCTGAATCAGGATCCTCCGATCAACAACCCAGACCCTTAACCGCTTGAGCCACCACTGGCAACCTAACTGCGTGTATTTATACTGTATCCTATTGTTTCATATTTCTTTTCTAATGCATTGGTGTTGTGTATGAAACCCTACTAAAAGAATGTGGAGCCTGGAACGTCGCTTTCCCAGAAATCATGAGACGAGATAAAAAAAACACAACAACAACAACTCAGGTCACCTTTTGCCGAGACCCTGTCTTACAGTACTGTAGCTATCTTGCTTCTACAATAGAAAGAAGATTCGAAGCATCGTTCTATCTCATGGAAGACGTATCACTAGCCGGCAAAGCTTTTATCTAGTGCGTATGCAGAGGCGTTATCAAGACGACTGATGACCGGATAGAGTAGTTTTAGCAATGGGAATAGCTCTTGCATGACAGTAAAACATCTGGGTCTTATCCAACAGAGCTCTGCTTTATATCTCTCATCAACAGAACAGCTTGCCAAGAACACCTGATAAACCTTCACACAGTTCCTGGGTATTATGTCTCACAGCATGAACACACAATTACAAATAAGCTAATGTTTGCTTTCGGGTAAAGCAGCAGTCAAAACACATTTCGCCTTGTGATTCAATTCTCCGGGGTGCAAATCTAGGGTTAGATAAGTGAGGAGTAAACTACATCCTTGCATTTCCACAGCACTCGTGTTGCACCATGCTAAATAGAAGGTAAAGAAACTGAATCTGTCCCAAATAATTTGGCTCGATTTTAATTTACTCGTTTATGGGAAGCTGAGGTTAATTACAGGAATCTCTGCGGTTGATCTTTGTTATTTTCTTTTAAAAATCTTAAGAAAAGGTGCTCCTGCCTCCGCCTTGTGTGTGTGGGGTTTGCATGTTCTCCCCGTGCCTTGGGGGTTTCCTACGGGTACTCCGGTTTCCTCCCCCGGTCCAAAGACATGCATGGTAGGTTGATTGGCATCTCTGGAAAAATTGTCCGTAGTGTGTGATTGTGTGAGAGTAAATGAGAGTGTGTGTGTGTGCCCTGTGATGGGTTGGCACTCCCTGAGATAGGCACAGGCTCCCCGTGACCCGAGAAGTTCGGATAAGTGGCAGAAAATGAATGAATGAATGAAAAGGTGCAATTGCTAATACCTTCCACCAGCCTTGTCATATTTGAGCCATTCTGATCACTCTAATTTCATCTTAAACCAAATGCCACATTTCTCAAAACACATTCGTTATACTGAATATGATCTCAGCTTAATGACTTATTATACTCCAAACTGATCTGTAATTAAGCTGAAAGTCATAAACAAGCCATGCAGTTACGAGAATGAGAAAAGTCCACTGCTTGAGTGAACGCACTACTGCACACTGTATAGTTTCTATTCCTTTTGCCTCTATCTTACAAAGTCTTGCCAACTACACACTCCGCTGTGTAAACATAATGTTAAGAAGTGATACGTGTTGAAGATCCGTGAGAGGGCAAAGGCGCTTAGTAACGGCAGTACCTTCTCTTTTTTTTGGTGCTTCTGAAGTGGGTTAGGATTAGAATGAGAGCTCAGAAATGTGTGAAAGTGTAATGGATTAACTTTCAGACGAGGGCATTGATGGGCTGCTCTATTGCCTTTAAAGATTCTACGCTTTCTCCCACTCTGATCTTCTAAGAGGTCTGGGAGCAACAGTCTAAAAACAGTGTCATGCTGTATTAACTGAAGAGATGGAGTGGACTGCTGCCAAGAATAAGACATAACACTAGATCTAAGATGGAGCAAGCTGATATACAACTCTGGTGTGAATTCTGGCCTTATGGAGAAATGTTAAAATGCCGTGAAGTGTAGAGCTTTTTTTTTTCTGTTGGGAGAAAATGATAACGGAGGCAAGAACCTGTTGAGTGATTTTTGTGGTGGAAATCACAATCCATCCTTGTATTTTATATTTACTGCTCCCATGGTTTTTAGGAGTGACAGCCAGCCAAGATATACGACATGATAGCTAAAATGTAATAGCCATCAATAGCTCGACCGTTATTAGGATTGAGCAGTGCATTACATAAAGATATATCAAGATATATATATAATAAAAGTAAGTATCCGCTGGGTTCATCCAATTATTCCTTCAATTTCATTAAAAAGCCTTTAAGCAAAAAACTATTGATGTTAAAGGGCAAAAGAGGACAACCTGCTTCTTGCTCAAGGGAACTTTATAGTACAGTAACTAATAGCAACTGGTTGAGAAAAAGAGCATCTCAGAATGCACAATATATCAAAAATGAGGCACAACAGCAGACAAGACCTGCATGATTTGGATAATTTCCTGAACGAGCAGATGTACAGAGTGTAGGTCTATTGAATCTGTGATTTCTATAAAATCAATTCATTCTCCAATTTGACACCGTTTTCAAGCCTGTAATTAGATTTGTGCCGTGATTTCTTCAAATCCATAAAGAAAACCATAAAACACTATATACAGTTATGTGTCCTCGTTTGATTGGACAGACAAATTGCACAGAAAACAAGTGACTAGATTTCATGTGCCTTTTCATGGCATATATAAACGGACAGCAAATTATAAGTTGGGGGAATTTTAGGGGAAAATCCTTTATGCCTCTAATAAATAGACAAATTGTTAGTGTACACATTTACAGCCACTATTTGAATGCTTTCTATTCTCATAAAGCCGTGCTGTGGTGGGGTTTTATTTTACACCTAAAGTTTGAATTCTCCTGATTTAGAGGTTTAGTGCCTTGATGCAGTGTCTGCCTCATCTTTATTTCTCAGCCTTCGCTATGGGTGCCGAGGAACTAGAGGAAAAGAAGGTCTGAACGAAGTAATGGTGCACTGTGATCAGGCTGGGTGCAAGGCAGATGAAAGGAGGGGCTGCAGTAAGGAGGTCTTGCAGCTGTGAGGCTGTTTGGAAGACACAGTTCATTAGAAGCCAGCCCTTGTGAGTCACTTCCCCCTCCCAAGTGAGGAAGACCAACACACTTGCACAAGCACACAAAAACACACACTCCTGCCATTAACTCAACGCTGAGTGTGGAACAATAATTGCTTTTCCTTTACTGATATCATCCAATCTGACAGCCAGGAAATGCTTTCACTGTGCACAATGAAATGTGGCAATCCTCTTTGATCATTCTCACAGTTTCAGAGTTCTCCCTCCTGTTTTCTCTTCTCTTTCACTCTCATCATTATTTTCAACATATCCATATCAGACCTGTCAGCCTATCAGCTGTACAAAATGAAACTCGAAATATCATTGCCTGTTTTATCAACATGAACCATTATTTAAACTATAGAGCAACTTTCCAGCCACCATTTACAATTCTGACACATTCTTATGTTTACTATGTTTAATATTCATAGAAAGCCTAAAGAGCATTACAAATGTTAGACACTTAAAATTGTCATTTCTTAAATGTTCATATGATTATTTCTGAGCTATTGATCGGTATAACACCAGCTACATAAGATGTCTGGTTTGTGCTTTAAACTCTGATACATTCATACTATTGTGTCCATAAGTTACAAAATGATGATATAATTATGTGCAGCTGTAGCTGAAGGTCAGAGCTCATATGGTAATAATACTCGCACATCTTACACACAATAATGGGTATCTTAAATATGCTGCGTGCCTGTAGTGTCCCATTGTCTCGTGTCATGTGTGAAGGTGAACTGACTACAGTCACACTATGCTTTTTAGTTACTGCTATATCTATGGCCAGAATAAAGACATACATTTTCTAAACCTGAAGCGTGATGTTGTAACAGTGTTGCTTATGAAGTGCATGTGATGTGAAGTGGAACAGATGGCCACTTATGTGATGCAAATGTCTTGTGTAAGTGTCATTCACTGTGCACCAAATAAACCTGTACCACTGGTTTTGAAGAAGCAAAATGACACAGTCATTAATTGATTCAAAAAGTTTTTATCCTCATCAGGCTTGTGGGAAATCAGTAAGGACAGTGAAAACCAGAGAATCTGGAGGAAACCATCCTGAACACATGGAGAACATGTGAATCTCTACAGGAGGAGTAACACTAGCTCAGGATCGAACCTGAGACCCTGGAGACAGCAATTCTATCTGATTCTGTCTCGCATAATTTAAAATCAAATAGAATTTAAAGCCATGGCACAGTTGTAACAGCAATCAGATGACAAAATGTAGAAAATACAGGAAGCCAGATAGATATGAGGTAGGAAAAAAAAACCTGTGTCAGCAGCACGAACATGCACACTTCAATGAGCTAAACATTCAAAGGCTTTAAATGAGAATTACAGCCCGCTGACCCGTTATGAGTAGTCTGTCATCTTGGCCCTGGCGCACTGTCATTTGCAGCTCGTGTTATGACAGCAGCCGCACTGCGCTTCCAATGCGCGCTGATCAAAGCGCCGCCTGAGTGTCGGAGCGCACAGTTTGATGATTGGCCCAGAGGGTGACTCAACGCCTGCGTGGGCGCGTGGAAATCTCCTGGTTTGTGAGTAAGTAAAGCCGCCGGGCAATGAGCGGTAAAGCGTTTCAGAACTACAAGACGCTTCAGCACCACGGAGAGCGCCCTGACGCACAGAGCAACAAAACACAATCCATATGGGATTCTTACTGAAATAGCTCCATGTCTTGTTACAGCTGTCTCTTGGCTGTGTCATGATGTGGGGAATGCAGTTACAGCAATACTACAAATGGCCACAAGTTACAAAGTGCTAAAAAGGCAAACGCATCCGTTTTGTGTATAAGCGCTCGACCTTGCAGAGTGTATGAGGCGACTGAAGAGTGGTGAGGTGCAGTGCGTGTGTGTGTGTGTGTGTGTGTGAGTGAGAGAGAGAGAGAGAGAGAGAGAGAGAGAGAGAGAGAGAGAGAGAGAGCGCGAAAAGAGGGTGTGTTTTGAGTTTTATCATATTATTGATTCTCCCAGATCTTTCACATACATCCTATTTAAAGCTCAAAAATTTTTGCCCCAGTGCAGACGCAGTGATATTACTTTGAATCAGTTGGATAATTTCCCATGAGGCCGGATTATCTCGAGGGCATTCGAGTTTCAGAAACGTGGTTCTTTCTTGTCACATATAAACCCGAAAAGCCAAGAACTGAATGTTGTTAATGTGCGCGCACGCACACACAAACACACGGCGCGCGCTCGAGAAATACACAACCGCTCATCAACGCACTTACCCCAGAGTGGTCATGGTGACGATGGTGTACCAGAAGGCCGCAGGGATGCTGGTGAACTTGCTCGAGTTCGATCCTTTCTCGGCGTAGAACATAACGGTGGCGAAGATAATGATGGCCATAGTGAGGGAGAAGAGCAGGAATCCCAGCTCGGAAGCACAGCTCTTCAGCGTGTAGCCCAAAATGCGCAGGCCGGCCGAGTGGCGTGAGAACTTGAAAATCCGAAAAACTCGGAAGACCCTGAGGGTGACAAAGGCGCCGCTCACATCCTCGTTGTCTGTCATGACCAGGCCGATGTAGTAAGGCATGATGGCCACAACGTCGATGATGCTCATTACGCTTTTGACAAACTTATACCTGCTGGGTGCAGCGATCAGGCGCAACAGGTACTCGACGGTGAAGATCATGACGCAGGCCGTGTCCAGGCAGAAAAAGGCGAGCGCGTAACGCTCACCACAGGATAATTCCTTGGCGCGGTTTGGCGTCATGCCGCAAGGCACCGTCTCCACTACGTTGGCCATGACCGACACAGCGATGAAGAAACCCGTCACGTAATAGAACACCAAGGCCATGGTGCTGGTGTGCGGGTTCTCAAAAGCGCGCCACATGGATTCGCGGAACGTCATGTCCGGCGGCACGAGGTCTTTGTTGTTATCGCTGTCCTCGTCGTCTTGAATACGCTCAGCGTTCTCTCTCCGTCGGTCTTTATATTCTTCATAGCAGCAGTCTCCAATAATCTCGGGGATGATCCCGAAGAACGCTAGCTCCTCGTCGTACGCAGAGATGCACTCGTGGCGCGGGTAGTGCAGCTTCCCGGTGCGATAAAAATTCAAAATATGTCGGAAGATGTCCGGGTCGCGGTCGAAGAAGTACTCGTTAGTCTCCTCGTGGTAAAAGAAGTCGCGCTCCGTGCTGCCCAGCAGTGTGTCCGGGTACCGCTCCAACGTGTTCCGCCACGTCTGAAACTTACTGCCACTCACGTTTAGGATGATTAGGCCGTCCTGCGCGCGTCTCTTCTCCCGTGGTGGAGCTGGCATAGGAGCACTCGCCACCGGCATCCACCCTATAGCCGCGGCACGGGCGAAGGGTAACCAGGCTGCAACGCCGGCCGCCATGCTGACCTCGCAAGCTGTAGCGCAAGCTCGTCCAAGCTTGTCCGGTCGATTCGGCGCTTAGTTTCCTGCTCAGAGATCCAAGAAAAAGTAAATGGACATCTGTGGAAAAGACGCAAAAAATAAACGCCTGGAAAATTATACAGCTAAACGTGCTATACGACAGACCGAAGGAGAGAAATCGATCAGTTTGAAATCGTGTCTGTGCGTAAATCGAATTCCTTTCACTTTTTCAGTGAACAGCTCAGTACGTTGCCGGCATTTGCACTTTATCTGGGGCTTTTCAAACCAGAAAACAGTCTTACCTACATAAAAACACGGTCGTTCTTAAAAATAGTAACAGTGTATAGACTTGACATTAACTGTACTCCTCGACTGACTCTGCTGTTTTCTTGGAACTAAAAAAAAAAAAAAAAAAGAACAAACCAAAATTCAGAAAAGTCTCCCAAATATTGTTCTGCGCTCTGCAGCAACAAGTTCACCACTCAGTCAGTCTCAGGCATCGGTTCAGATGTAGTCAGCCAAGCGCTCGCATGCTGTTAGAGATGCACTCCGCGGTGCCAGAACGCAGTGTGCCAGTGGTCCATATGCAGAAGACCACCCTGATAAAAGTGTGCTCAGGATGTATGCATGGACAAAATAATGCTATCTGCTTCTTCGCATCTGTCACCACTGCATTCTACTCCATTCACTCTCACAGCGACAAGAAAAAAGAAAAAATCCGTAATGGAAAAGCAAACGCGTCGAGACAAGAAGAGGAGGAAAAAAAAGAAAACAGTACAGGGTTTATGGCTGAGCAGCAACAAATGATCGGACTGAAGCTGGAGACTCCGGTAGAGAGATGCACGCATGCGGCGGGAGCGTGAGCTGCTCTGTGGCTTCTGGAGAGTCACGTGTTCCACACACCGGGTTCCTCCTGCGGGAAGAATGGAGCTCTTGAGGAACTGTGCGGCGTGCGCGTTAGTTTTGAAAACGCAAAGGGTGGGAGAATGAAGACCAGCTTTAGGGACGAGCAAGTGCTTGAAATCGTTTCTATTTTTCCCCAAACTGATGTAAAAAATGTAAAATGTGTAATGAAACGGGGAAGTAAAAGGGAGGGGAAGCGGCAGGATTATGCGCAACCTGAGCCAAAAGCGCGATGGGTTTGCGGATATTTACACGGTGAGGAAGCGATGCAAAGGACCGCTAGATGGAGACAGGTCCCAGAGGAGATAATAATAATAATAATAATAATAATAATAATAATAATAATAATAATAATAATAATAATAGTAGTAGTAGAAGATGATGATGATGATGACGAAGAAGAACACAGGTTTTTTCTTTTGCTATAGAGCCATCTCAGGAAGGCGCTGCATATTTCTTTTCTCTGTGGGAGGACACCCATTATGGCACTTTATCATGTTTATATATACAGTACAGCATCACATGTTCACTATAAAGGCACCCACTTGGACAATTCATCACTTTGTCTAACATAATTCCTGCACCCTATAGGGCATTGCAGCATTTTTTTTCAGGCACATGTTCACCCTATAGGGCACTGCATGATGTGTTCGACACTAGAAGGGCACGCTAGATGGCTTTTTATCAAGTAGATAAATAAATCCCAATTGATCTAATAATTTGAGTAAAACTATCCATCAGCATGCTATAAAAGGTTAGAAAACCATTTAAAAAGAGTTTGACCTTCACCTGTGGGGCAGATGATATACAAACAGAGGAAATTCTTCATCCTAACCATGAAGCATTGTGGCGGAAGTATTATGGTTCAGGTCCAAATGATTGCCTTTATTGCTTAACCTTTTGGAATATTGTTGTGGTATAAAAGGAATACACACTTCAAGACACCATTTTACGGCTTATTGTTCATTGTAATATTTATGTATTCTAATGTTTCTTCAGCATTGAATATTCACAGTGTCTACTGTAAGTCTTTTAAAGTTTTGCTGTTTTCCCTAATGTACACATCTAATTGAGCTTATCCGCTAAATTTCAATCCCATTGTGAGAAGTGCCGAAGGGAACACACAAGCACATGCAGAGCCTTATGTGCAAAAAAATAAGCAATTAAAAATAATAAATGAATGAATAAATAAGAGGAACATGTTAAAACAATGGACTTTACTGAAAGGAAACCGGTTTATTATTAAACTTTGACGGTAACCAAACAAACCTGAGGCTCACTGACATGATGAACCTGGATCCATCAGCACAATGGTCAGGAGATGTGAAATCAACTGAGCATTTTCCTGTGACTGACTCCAGGTTTCTATGATTTGTGCACAAACTCGTCTCTGGAGAATTTCCTCTCCTTCATCCCCGATTCCCAGTGGAGTTGAGCCATTTTGCTAAGGCTGACTGAGCTTCAAGCCAGCACAGCTGCGCCAGAGTGCGTGTATGTGAAAAGAAAAAGAAAGAAAGAGGCAGAAAAAAAAGAAGTTACTAGGTTAATGTTGAAATGATGAGCGGAAGTAGTAGGGAAATTGAAAGAGAGAGAGAGAGAGAGAGATTTTCCAGATTAAAAGAGGTATAAAAGTCAAGTTGTTTTTCAAGAAATTGAGAGAATCTGAGAGAGAATAAATAGTACATATACAGAGAGAGACAGAGACAGAGACTAGCATTATAGAGGGCAAAGAGTCATATATGAAGCTAATAAATCTTATGTAAATCTCATGTCACACTTGTCTTAATTATCTAAATGTCTTGTATGAAGCTTGTAAATCTTAACTCACACGTGGCATGAAGCTTGTAAATCTTAACTAGCATCTGTAATGAAGCTGGTGTACAGTATGTAAGCTCTCATGTCATACTTGAAGCTTGCTCATCTTTACTCATGATGGTACTGTAGTAAACTTTGATTAACTTGTCTCATGAAGTTAAACAATATTAACTGGTGTTGCATGAAGCCAGTAAATCTTCATTCTGTGGATTTTTTTTCACATGGGAACTGCTGACTGAATGTTACATGACCACAAACCACAAAAACTTCACTTACTCCAGAATCACCAGAAACAAAGTACAAGCAACATGAGTTAGTATAACCGCAGGGTAAGAGAGAGAGAGAGAGAGAGAGAGAGAGAGAGAGAGAGAGAGAGAGAGAGAGAGAGAATAGAGATACCACACAGCAGCATGAATTAATTCCAGCTCTTCTGTCTCAATGTGTTTAAATGAAATATGTCCACCAGCTCAGCACTCATGCTTTATTCCACACTTACACCTCACCACTGAAATGTCAACGCTATAATTGCTCATTTTTTGCCTGCACACAAAAACGAGTGTAAAAATACGAGCCTTTGTGAGGAAGATTAATTGGTGAAGGTTACAGTGAAACTTTCCCAGTGTATTTAGTTGCTAGTGTATTTAGTCACCTATAATACATATCCAAATGTTCTTTATTATAATGAACCAAAATTTTTAGTTGTGTTTAACATCTTTCCGTCTCAGGCTGTTGGCGAAGTCGACAAAAATGTGATAGCCTGTGGTGTCACCATGGTTACCAGTAAATCTATTTCAGTCCCGTGGGCCAGATGTGTATGCAAACATATGCCGTCTTTTAACCATCACAGAGGCTGGGAAGTGACTGCACTCCTCACACCTCTGACTGAAGAGCTGCTGTAAGTGCCTGTTTCTGACGGTGAGACAAGTCACAGTTAAATGATCCCATCATCACCACAGCTTGTAAAAATCAATAACAAACACGAGACAAGAAGATTGATTCCTCTATTTCCCTCAGGGTCATTTCACACAAACACCCAGGACATTCCAAGTGTTTACAGAAATGTTAGACACATGATCATCTATCTATCTATCTATCTATCTATCTATCTATCTATCTATCTATCTATCTATCTATCTATCTATCTATCTATCTATCTATCTATCTATCTATCTATCTATCTATCTATCTATTTCAACTTTACTTAAATTTACTTTACTGATTTATTAACATAACACAGTAAAACAATTGAATTATGGAAACCTACAGAAGTCTATAGTTATTATTATAATAAATAAATAAATAAATAATATAAAAATCTATATAAATATTATAAAATGCTTTAACGTAAGAAGAAATGAAGAACTATAATAATGAAATTAATAATTTAATAAGTCATTCTAAATAATAAGTCATAATAAATATTATTAACGACACTTATAACACGCATAAAAAAAACAAACAAAGCTAAAAGTTAAATTCTGTATGAATATTTGTAATAACATTAAAATGAGGGAAGAAGAAGAAGAAGAAGAAGAAGAAGAAGAAGAAGGATAATAATTTGTTTTCTCAGATACAGTCATTAAGAAGAACATTTTTCTGAAAAGGTGGTATAAATAATTCTACATGTAACCTTAATTAGAAGCACATAAAACTCCAGACACATTTCTAAAGGCTTATTGAAACCGAGTTGTGGTGATATCAGATTGCTTGTCAGATTGACTCGAGTCATGTGACATCTGACTTCTTTTCATAAGGTGTTATAAACAGAGCATCAAAACATCACAAGAGCTGATTAGTAGCTCAGTCATCCTCTGGTACATCACAGTGCCATGCTGGTGATGATGTGAGGTTAATTGCAATGTGGCTCCTACAAGATATTACATGACAACAGTGTCAGTTGCTACTGTATGATGCTCTAACAAAAGTGTGCGCGTGTGTGTGTGTGAGAGAGAGAGAGAGAGGGATGTAGATAGAGCACAGATTTATATTCTAAACAATATCCATCTGTTTAACTATTAAGAGCATCATGCAAATGTATTTTTGTGCCTGTTGTGTATCTGTTGTTTCCTCACAGAACTAAAACCAGTTACACCATATACAAATGTGGAATTACATCGTCTTGGGTTTTGTTTGTTTGTTTGTTTGACTATAGTTTGAAATGGTCTAATGTCAAATTCACAAGTCATGTGGAAAGTTCTGGTCATCTCTAGAAGAAGTCAAACAGTCTATACAATAAGTTCAAGTCTATTCATTTCATCTCGATTCCCATTGAACTGAAAGTGGCGGTGGCAAAGAAACCATACACAAAAAGAAACCCATACTTTACCAGGTGAAAATTTTTGTTTTATTTGAATGAACGAACAAACAAACAAACAAATAAATTTTTATCTATTTACTATTTTGCTGTGGCTTTCTTTTTTGATTTAAAAATTTGCAATGCAACTTGCAGCGGCTTTTTTTTTTCAGAAAACTTTTTTTTGGTGAAATTGCAAGCAAAGGATTCTTTTTTTAATCTCAATTTTTTTTTAATAATTGCAGGTTCCTGCAATATAAAAACTTTTGCTTGATTCTGTGTTAATATATTTTAGCGCAAAATTACAAAATACTGAAAGGCCTGACTATCTGTGCAGGAAAAAAAATCTCATGCCACCTTATTCTATGCAACTATGGAGGCTATAGCTTTTTTTATGCTGACTTAATATTCTTTTGTTATGGTTAAAAATATGTTAGTTTTACTACACATGCAATAATGTATGAAGATTAGTGTGAATTTATTCACTTTTATATGAGATCTATTTTACAGTGTTCCGGCTTTAGAGATCAAGGTGATCCTATTTCTAATATTTGAATAACAAATCTAAGGAGGTCGAGTGCCGTAGATAAATATTTCATTTAATATATTCACCCTCATTATCATTTTTTCAAAGTTATGTAGGGTTTTAACCTAGAACTGGAATGAATCTACACAAAATAAAGCACAATAATGAAGTGAGTAAAATATCGATATTCAAAATGACACTAAAAAAAAAATTATAAAAATGTGATTGAATAATATTCGTTTCTTTTTAGTCATGTACATAAATTATTGCTTTAAGCAGCTCCTACTCGGTCAGTGTAAACGATGTATGCAGTAAAAAAGTGGCATATTTGGATATACCAGTGGTAAAATCGTTAACCATGTAATTCAAACGTCATAGTGTGAGATATTCAGCATCGGAGTCTGCTTGCAGTACAAAGGAAGTGATTTTGATAGTACAGTGCATGGTTCATACAGTTCTCATGTATTAGTCATCAGACGTATTCAAAATTTACGTAAGAGATTGTTAGAGAACATATCCGAAAAAAAGCACCGTAAAGATCGATAAGATATTAAATCTAGTCCAGGAAAGTATCAACCAGGGATTAGGAATAAAGAAAATCCCAAATATATTTAAAGATCTTGCAGAAAACAATTAAAACCATTAGTGAAAAGTGTAGCAATTGTCCGTCAAAAGTCAGTGACATGGTAAGAAGGGAATTTTGTCAGAGAAGCAACAAAATGAGGAGATGAGTAAATTTCAGCCTGATGCTACCACCACCATGCTTTATTGTATACTGTTAAACATTACCTTGATGGTTAAACCTTACAATGAAAGTTTACCTGCTCCCTTACAAACATGAGTAAACCTGAGGATAACCTTTGCTTCGACTCACAAGGACTCAAGTTTCATTTTTAAAAACTGGGAAAATCTTTGTGTTGATTCATGCCATATAATCCTGATTATAAAGTTTCAGTTCCGGGTTGTAATACTGACAATGCTGAAAAGTTGAAGGTTAAAACTACCAAAAAAATGGTTTCCTTATTGAACAGACTAATCCTGCTGGGTTGGCCTTCACATACATCTGAAGCAAAGTGCGGTACAAGGCCTGTGTGGCCATGGAAAGCACTGGTAATATTATTCAAGCCACAATGGCAGGTTTCACGGTTGCTGTTTGACTGTAATAACATCATTTTTCATACCTGACACTGCTTCTCAGAGCAAACATGCCACACTGCTCATTCATCACATTGCCTGGTCCAGACGGAGAGCCCCCTTTGCAAGCTGCAGAGTTTCAGGGAACACTGGATCAACGCCACAGCTGCCACAGATCAGAATGAGCAAAAGCATTGGACCTATAAGCTCAGAGAATGAACATGAAACAATGCCAGTTCGAGTTATGATCCTTAGCAGCCTGATGTTTTTGTCAAAACAAGCCATCAGTTGCACAAATGGATATGTTCAGCGATGATCACACAAGTTAGCTTTAACCGCTAGATTAGAATAAGATAATAGTGATCATTGAACATTTGATGGCCTCTGTAGGAAGGAATGCATGTTACAACTATAATAAATTCAGAAATACGCTGATGCTTATACTTCTAAGTCATTCAAAAGATCCTGGTTAGACAAATGCACTTGACTATAAAGTGTAGATTTAATATTTTATATTTATACTATCAGCTGGCATCCAGATGAAGATGGGTACCTTATGAGTCTGGTTCCTCTCATGGTTTCTTCCTTATATCATCTCAGGAAGTTATCCTTTGCAACCGTTGCCTTATTTACAGCTATTTTGTGACACTGTCCATTGTTAAAAGTGCTATGCAAATAAAATTGAGCCAATGGGTGCATTGTCTTAAAGACAAACTTAGAATAAGTAAAAAAAAAAACCTCGGCAGCTGATGAGTTTCAGTTCTAATAATTCATTGCACATAACAGGTAGAAAATATAAGCTAAATTAATCAATACATGTTTATTTTATTCTATTTCTTTAGTTTATTTTAGATTAAAAGAAAGCAAATTTGGCAACACAAACATTTGCAAATTCGCATATTACAAACATCGACTTTCCTACAATAGTAATAAATCAATAAGTCACCTCAGTAACTAATAAAATCCCAAGAAATAGCCAACTAATAAAGATAAATAAATATTATTTATGGAATGCCTATACATTGGACTACAAAAACTTATGTTTTTTTTTCATGTTTGCATAAGATTTCTTGATTAAAAAAAAAAAAAAAACCTGGAAATTATGTGTAGTTCATTGAATGGGGCTGATTATTTATTAATTGACTGATTTTCAATCTAAAATTCATGTATCCACAAGCTCTAAAGTACAGCATCTAAAAACATATTGTTAGTTGGAAAATTGTAAATAAATTGAATTTAAAAAAATAAATAATCAGAAAATCATTTTGTCTGATTCCTGACAATTAAAGCAGAAATTCTTAGCTTAAGTAGCTAGCATTATGAAGTCTGTTCCTGCAATGCATGATGTTTTTTACAGGCTTAAATGTAGAATGCATATCTAGTCACTGATATTTGACAAATGTGAGGGAAAATCCAGCACTTCCTCTGTTTCAGCCTTATCACTGTACCATGGCATGAAAGCTGTAATGCAATCTGCAGAATAGTGCCTCTGGATGGCTCCTCAAGCAATTGATTTATGTTTTCCGTGGCTGAGCGCTACAACCTGATTCAACTGAAACACACTGGCAAAACATTTACTAGACATCTCTACTGTCAGAACAACTCTAATGCACTGACTCTGATGCAAGTAAAGTAAACAGACACAACAGGTTTCTTGAGTACATGAGTAAGGGTACACTCTCACTCACTCATTTTTTTACCACTTATCCGAACTTCTCGGGTCACAGGGAGCCTGTGCCTATCTCAGGTGTCATCGGGGCATCAAGACAGGATACACCCTAGACAGAGTGCCAACCCATCGCAGGACACACACACACTCTCATTCACTCACACAATCACACACTATGGACAATTTTCCAGAGATGCCAATAAACCTACCATGCATGTCTTTGGACCGGGGAGGAAACCGGAGTAGAACCGGGGAGAACATGCAAACTCCACACACACAAGGCGGAGGCGGGAATCAAACCCCCAGCCCTGGATGTGTGAGGCGAACGTGCTAACCACTAAGCCACCAAGTCATAAGTCCCTTTTCCAAGAATGTACTTTGTACCTGCACTGTGAGACAGCAGGATAAAAATTCTGTAACCGACATTTTAGGAGAGAATAAGGGCAATATATAGTGGTGGGTTAGCTAGTGGCTAGGGTTAGCTATGAACAAAAATTGAATTGGGAGGATATAATGTAAATCACAACAAAATAGCCTTGGTAGTAAAGGAGATTTAATAGAAGAATGGCAAGCAAATCCCATTTGGAGCATGTGAAAGACTAATCAAGCATAATAGAAAATGGTTTTCTGGTCTAATAAGACCAAAATCTTATATTTGGTAGTAACCCAACACTGCTCATCACCCTGATGACACCATCCCCACAGTGAAGCACAGTGGTGATAGCATTATGTCGTGTAAATGTTTTTCATCAACAGGGACTGGCAAACTAGTCAGGGTTGAAGGCATGATGGATGGAGCCAAATGCAGGCTGAAAGATACATCAGACTTGTGAATATGTTCACCTTTAAACAAGACAACAACCTTAAGCATACTGACAAACACAGTCAGGTTCATGGGGTTGAACCACACCAGACTTGTTTTAAGTGACCTAGCCAATGTACAGACACACCTCAGTCCATTTTACTTCCAGGTTATAAAACTACAATATGTGAAACAGGGTCTAGTGGTGAATACTGATGCATGTGTGTAAACACAAACAGTTGCTCATTTTATTCTTTCACTAATTCATTCATTTATATGAGTTGCTGTACAAGTCTTATTTTCACAGTACATGGGAAATGATGAGGACTCAAATGTATTAGAAATGCATCTCAAATGTCTGAGAGATTGTGTTAAACGATAAGTGCAACAAAAGTCATGTTTCGGAAAAAACATATTGAAAAAGAAATTCGATCCTGGGACAATTCTAAATACTGTTCGGGAATGAAATGCCAGGTCTTTGTAATGCATTGCTATTGATTTACATTTACGGCATTTAGCAGACACCCTTATCCAGAGTGACTTACAACTCAGCAACTGAGGGTTAAGGGCCTTGCTCAGGGGCCAGCAATGGCAAGGCCCTTAACCCTGATTTAGCAAGACATGTTGAAATGTGAAAGACTAAATTTTTCAACTCTTTTACAGTTATATTATGTCCTCATAATAACAGAACAGCATACATCAGCTTCTTAGCTAGCAAACAGAATGCCAGGATGTGATTGACCTCCATCTAATTGCTCAGCGCAATGCATTATGTAAAATGGCAAACTGCCTTGGGAAGAAATAAATCAAGTTTCATTCCAGGAAATCAGTCCAAATGGCCAATCATAACTTATGTCAAAATAACTTGAGGGATAATTAATTTATGAGCTGCTTGATAGAGCGCTGATTTACTCCCATTTTGCTATCATCAGCATGTTAGGTAATTCTGTATAAATTAACTAGACAGTAGGGCCTGTTATTAGATTTTCTTTTTTTTAACTAATGTGAATTACATTTAGAGAAAAAGATAAATTAGGGCTAGGACTTGGCAGTACTTTCCAAGAAGCCAACCAGAATAACCACATTCAAACCATGATAAAGGTGCTAAATCTCCAATCAGCAATAAAAGGTTTGAATATTTTTTATTACAATTAATTTGTGAAAAAGGAGGGCATGAACAAGTCTAAAGCCCTATTCGGACGGGATTAGTTTTACGTGGGGACGTGGAGAAATGCAATTTTACCTCAGGACGTCTATAATATTAATTGAACAATTCGCACGGGAAAAGACATCTCAGTAAAACTAGCAGAAGTGGGAGGGGTAACTCGCTTTACGCCCCACAGTAACCTCCTTGTCGTCATGTGCGTATGACGTTGCTTCCTGTTATCACGTGCGCAAACAGACAACATGGCGCCTCCATGCTTTCAAAACGCGCCAAAAACTTTTAAACAGGAAATGACGGAATTTTATCGTACATATTTACAGCGGGTTTATTCGGACGGGATTAGTATTACCTGAGGTCATTTTTCCGGACCTTTTTCGAGAAGGTCAAAAGCACTATTCGGACGGGACTAGTTTTACGTGGGGACGGGGGGGGGGACGGGGGGGGACGGGGGGGTTGGGGGGGGGGATTACCAGAGCTTCTCTGTGATTTTAGTCCCGTCCGAATGCGCCATCTCGGTAATCATTATGGACAATGTCAGTAAAGATTACGGCGACTTTTACCTTCTGTAAAAAGGTCCGGAAAAATTACCTCAGGTAATACTAATCCCGTCCGAATCGACCCGCTGTAAATGTGTACGGTAAAATTCCGTCATTTCCTGTTTAAAAGTAGTTTTTGCCGCGTTTTGCAAGCATGGAGGCACTTGAAACAGGAAGCAACGTCATACGCACATGACGACAAGGAGGTTACTGTGGTGTGTAAAGCGAGTTACCCCTCCCACTTCTGCTAGTTTTACTGAGATGTCTTGTCCCGTGCGAATTGGCCAATTAATATTACAGACGTCCTGAGGTAAAATTGCATTACTCCATGTCCCCACGTAAAACTAATCTCGTCCGAAAGTCGCCATAATCTTTACTGACATTGTCCGTAATGATTACCGAGATGGCACGGGGCTAAAATCACCAAAAAGCTCTGGTAATAATTATTTTACCCCCACGTCCCCATGTAAAACTAATCCCGTCCGAATAGGGCTTAAGCAATCAACTACTGCTAAATGATGAATCTCTGAATTTAAGGAATCTGATTCCCTTTTTGACCCACTAACCTCTGTCAGCCAGCAGTCCCTGAACAGCTGTATTTTCTTTAGCTACCATGCAGGGTTAATCCCATAAGTCATCCAACATGGTGTGGAAGCTGCAAGTTTGCTGCAGTGTGGGGTTGAGGGACTTGGAGACACTTTCAACATTCTCACATACCAAAGGGCCTTAGGGTGTGTTCGTAAGCACCAGAGCTGAGGAGCAGATGCAGCACACAGTGTACAAGAACAGTGTGAACAGCAGAGCATCAGCACCTGCATCACAACCATCTAATAGCATGCTGAAGCTCCATGCACTACTCACTGAATCCAGTTTCAGTTAAATAAGTTTGTTTGGGATCTTTGCAAATTTATTAAAAATAAAAAAAAACAGAAAAAATCACAAGTACATAAGTATTCACAGCCTTTGCTCAATACTTTGTTAAAACACTTTTAGCAGCAATTACAGCCTCAAACAGTTTTTCCTATTCTTATTTGCAGGACCTCTCCAGCTCCATCAGGGTGAATGAGGAGCATCAGTGCATAGCCATTTTCAGATCTGGGCTCTGGCTGGGCCACAGAGTCGTCCCATAGCCACTCCTTTGTTATCATGGCTTTGTGCTTAGGATCGCTGTCTTGTTGGAAGATAAATCTTTGCCCCAGTCTAGAGTGCTCTAGAGCAGGTTGACATCAATAAAGTCTCTGTACATTACTGCATTCATCTTTCCCTTGATCCTGATTAGTCTCTCATTTCCTGCCATGGAAAAACATCCACACTGCTACCATGCTACCATGCTTCACTATAGGGATGGTATTGGCAAGGTGATGAGCAGTGCCTCATTTCCTCTAGACATGACACTTGTTATTCAGGCCAAAGAGTTCAAAGAGTTTGTTGCATTAGCCCAGAGAATTCTTTTCTCATGGACTGAGAGACATTCAGGTGCCTTCTGGCAAACTCCAGGTGGGCCATCATGTGCCTTTTACTGAGAAGTGGCTTGTGCCGGGCCACTCTACCATGCAGGCCTGTTTGGTGGAGTGCTGCAGAGATGGTTGTTCTCCTGGAAGGTTCTCCTCTCTCCACAGAGAAATGCTGGTGCTCTGTCAGAGTGACCATTGGGCACTTGCTCAGCTCCCTGACTTAGGCCCTTCTCCCCCGATTGGGAATACTTTCCAGATGCACTGTAAATCAGGTGTATTACATCAAGTTAAACATTATTTACTGTATTAAAAGATGTTTATTTTGAACAGAATGTAAGTAACAGTCCTGGAACAAGCACATGGCAGTCCTTCAAGAAGTAGTTGTTACATGTAGCTTCCATCCATATCAGTAGAAGTTGAGTCACAGGTTCAGAATTCTCCTAGCAACAGTACGGCTATAGGATGAAACAAACAGGACTGGAATCCAGATCAAGAATCAGGCTCAAGCAGTGGCATCACACCAGGCACCAGGAGTACATGAAGGACAAAGCATTTTATTAGGAATGCTCTTATGCTACAGTGGTCAAAAAGGGTGCATATTGTGGTCAGAGAATAAACAACTCTGTGACTGATTAACTAAAAGGGAGCACCAAAAGGCAACACAAGCATGAGATCATGTAGGGATGTAACAACTCCACCATCAACAAATTTCAGTATTTTTAAGTATTATAATAGCAGTATAATTTAGGAAACAGCACTTAAGGGAAAACTTTTTGGCAACACCAAGAGCTCCCATTGGGGTTGTAGATAGGAGCGTTAGAGGCCGAGCTGGTTAATACAGTGAATAACAATTGTTGAGGCCAACATTATCACCTGAGAACCATTGCTTTGCTTCTTCCACCAAATCATGTCACTTTTGTAGTTCAATGACCTGTTAGAAAGTACATGTACAATTAGCATTTCACCCAGCTTTCCACTTAACATTTAAATTGGAAAAAGGCTTTTTATAGGGGTTGTGCAGTGTCTAACCAACAAAAGGGTCATTTTATTAAATTGGCTGACACTTTTCTTTTCCAAATGCTCCTATAATTGAAACTGGATACTACATTGGCAGCTTGGTGGTGCTGGGATCTGAACTAAGAAGTTTCCAGTCAGTAGCCCAAAGCTTTAAGCACTGAAGTAGCACTGACTCCGTAGGCAGTCACTCAGAATCTGTCAGCTCTATGACTCAAACCAATCTGACGCTTGGCTATTTATGCTCAGCTTAACCCGGCTAGAGTTTGACAATTGATGTAGTACACATTTGTACTCTGCTTGGGAATTATATCACAATACAGTTGCAAGCTGCTAAAAAGATCTGCCATATAATTTCATATGGTAGCATCAGAATCACAGAGTGCAGGTTCTCACCCCCTAGTTAGAGAGTGTATTGCTGGCCCTAACAGTTATTTTTAATCAAGGAAGGGCTGATAATTAACTACTTCGGGAACAAGGTTGTGACAAAACCAGGCTTAGATCTCATTGTGTTAGGGTTTAGCAAGTAAGGGCAATTTTGTGGTTTTTTGTCTTTTATTTGTAATGCAAATGACATCAATTAAAGTATGAATGTAGACCCCCATTCTAAACCCCACCCTAAGGAATTGATTGCTCCTAATTCTTACATATTTGCTGTACAAATGGTACAAATTATCTTTCTAGAAGGACTCTATTTTTAAGCATACTTTTGTAACAGAGAGCCCGTCTACCAGAGCCAAGTACCAAATAGCACTCTTTTTGAGACCTAAGGACCCATAACAACCTAAAGAACCTCTTTAAGTTAAACTTTTTATAAGAAAAAACAAAACAAAACTGTCAACTGTATTATGAGGTTTCTGAATCTTGTTTTCTGCTTACTGATATCTGCATATATTTTTGTTGCCCTTTGTTATTCTCAAAGTATCAAAAATTTGGTCATGACAACACCTGAAGAGTGAAAGGAAAAACAGTGAAAATGGAGAGACATGATTTGAATTTCAGCATATCTGAATGCATGCATATCTGAGTAGAAATGTGTTTGTGTTTAGAGACAAGCAACCTATATAGTGTTCAGTCTCTTATCCCCCTTAAAGACAGCTGCAACCATTGCCTGAAATAGCTCCAGCCATGTCAGTCAATCACTCACTCACACACACTAGCACACACACAGGCTCCAGCCTCTAGAGAGTATGGGCTGAGTGCCCAGTAGTGCCAAAGCTTCTCTTTGTCAGTGTTTGACATCTTCCCCTTCTCTCCAGTCCCTCATCACCTTACTTACTGTGTCCTGCTTATCAGCACTCATTTATTGCCCTTCTCCAGCTTTATTCGTCTACTTAGCAGTTATCTGTTCATTATTTCTCTTCCACTCTGGCCCTCTTATTTTCTAAACACCATTATGTCATTAGTTGGAAGGAATATGGCAATGCTGACACCGAATGTGATGCTGAAATAATTATTTGACCTGCTCCAGCCGTACATCATTCGAACCCTTCACCTTGCACCTTGATACAATATTAATCGATATCGGTTTCACTTTCATTGCTAAACTAATTATATATATAAATAAAGATAAATAAAATGTGTGTGTATGTGTGTATACTGTATGCTGAACACTTTCGGGATGAATTGTAATGTGAACTGATCAGGGTCTGACTGAAATCATTAATGCTTTTGTGGCTAAATCCCCATAGCCATTGTCCAAACTCCACTAAAAAAAAAACTCTTTCCCTTGCCATACCACAAATGTGCAGCAAAACCTAAAATATTAGCAACAAGTATAGGTGCTGTGGTTAAATTCAATCAATTAACACCCTAAGGGGTCATTCACTTGCCTGTCAATGTTCCACTGAGTTCAGTGCAGATTTCTCAATCCTCAGACATAGACCCTGATTCAGAGATTCATCCAGACATATCCAAGCCAACTACTGTTATTAAAATAACCTACCTAGCTTAGGGTTACCAGGGCCAACACTTACACCTAGACCTGAGGGGTGTCTTAAGAGAGCGACTGGTGACTGGGTCTTTCATGCAACAGCAAAATGGGACATGCAGCCATATTAACCATTAACCAGACCTAAACCATAAAGCCATTGGGATTTCAGGTGACAGATATGCAGTTGACATCCTTAGACCCTTGCTATCATAAGAATGTGCACTTGCACTTTTATGTTTTTATACAGCATATCACACTCTCCTTTACTTACTGTACAAATGCAATACATATTGATTTACACAATCGGGTGTGAGTGGATATGAAATATATAATATATATGAAATATGCGGTATACAGTATAGCTGACCGACATTTGTATAGAACGTCATAGCTTATAGACCAGTTGTGCTTGAGAACAATGAAATGCAACCCAAGCAGCTGAGGAAAAAAGAAATAAAACCAAATATTGTAAATATACAGTAAGAAGGAGCTAATCTTCTTGTTAAGCTTCATTCGATCACATTTGGACCTGATTTGAATATGAATCTATTAGATAGTATTGTAATGCACAAGAGATTTTGGCTGGATTTAGTGGAATCTTTTCTTTGTTTCTGTGATCACTGTAATATATTTATGCATTTGGGTTTAATTCAACATTTGTTAATTAGATAACTAAGTGTAATCTGTTCCAAAATATAATATGCAAACATTTGCAAATTGGACTGTAAAAGTGCATCCTTTTGCTGGTGGTAGTGCTCTAGTGGGAAATTACTGCAATTCCTTGTAGTCTGTGTTCAGTTAATTTATTTTGTGTTTAAACAATGAAAACCTTATTTACAGTTTGTTTGCCACAGAGTGTTTTGCAGACTCTGAAGAGTCCCTGGAAAAGGGAGCTTGCTTTATTTTTTATTTTTTTTTACATCCTTTTTATAATAATTGGAAAGCACTTGTGTTTTGGTTAACAATAAAAAAAAAAAAAAACACCTTGTGTTGGTTATGCAAATACTCAAGTTTTTAATTGGTAGCCACTGTTTTTCACTGGCAGGTTCACTTTTTCTAACACACCTCACTCAGGAAAAGCTTTTAACATGGAGTGAGCTTAAAGCAAAAAATCTTATTTGGTTTTTAATTTTCATTTCAGCAAATCATTTATAGAATCCAGTTTGAAACTGTTTGCTACTGTATATAGCCTAATGGTTGGATAGTCTGACTCCTAACCCTAAGGTTGTGGGTTCGAGTCTCGGACCGGCCACGACTGAGATGCCCTTCGGAGCAAGGCACCGAGCCCCCAACTGCTCCCTGGGCGCCGCAGCATAAGTGGCTGCCCACTGCTCCGGGTGCGTGTTCACTGCTGTGTGTGTGTGTGTGTGTGTGTGTGTGTGTGTGTGTGTGTGCACTTTGGATGGGTTAAATGCAGAGAACAAATTCTGAGTATGGGTCACCACACTTAGCTGTATGTCACATCACTCACTATATATATTTAGATTTTTTAAAACAATGCATCACTATAACAAATTCTATAGTAACAGACCCATAAATTCATCACATTTACATACTTTTTGAAAGACATAATTTAGGTTAGTAAAATTAGCATGGTAAAATAAAATATTGGTAATATATTCCCTATTCAGTCACACACTAAAGGAAAATATTCCAAGCCTGATGCAAAGCAAACCTCTCACTCACTCATTTTCTACCACTTATCCGAACTTCTCGGGTCACGGGGAGCCTGTGCCTTTCTCAGGTGTCTATGGGCATCAATGCAGGATACACCCTGGACGGAGTGGCAACCCATCGCAGGGCACACACACTCTCATAATCACACACGGACAATTTTCCAGAGATGCCAATTAACCTACCATGCATGTCTTTGGACCGGGGGAGGAAACCGGAGTCCCTGGAGGAAACCCCCGAGGCACGGGGAGAACATGCAAACTCCACACACACACAGCGGAGGCGGGAATCGAACCCTCACCCTGGAGGTGTGAGGCGAACGTTCTAACCACTAAGCCACCGTGCCCCCAGAAAAGCACTCCTACAAAAAGAAAATAAATTCAATACTTGGATATATCCTACATCACTTAATTTATTTAAAAACAGGCAGCAAGATTTTTATTTAAGAAACCTTTTATTTGAGTATTTAATGATACCACTGACAGAAGTGTAAATGTAATTCCCTCCTGTAGCTGTGCCACACTAAAATTCAATCAATATCCATTCACAGCTTTAACTCTTTTCCCAAAGGCCAAAAAGAAGGAATTTCCTCCTGTTTTGTTGTGACCATGTTTAGCATTTAATGACATATTACACTCCACATAATGGTTAATGGCTCATGATAATAGACACTCAGTCCTTTAAGAATTTGTAGTTTTTAAAACATCTTTCTGTTTCAACATAGCCTGCTAGAGGGAATATGTTTATAGTAAAGTTCCATAAATTACTGTATCTTCAAAGTAAACTATGATTTCAAACCCATTTCTGCTCTCTGAGATGCCCCAAGTGTTTGTTCATAAGCATCAAAAATCTCAACCACTAAAATTCTGGTCTCATCAGAGGGAAAACACACATCATACACTGAAAGCCAACAGAGTCCTGACTCATTTTATATCAGAATTGTAGTGATAAAATAATTCATTTGTTTAGACTGATTGAAAATATCGGATAAGTCGATTTCCATTCCACCAACAGAATAGAACACCAGGGTACCGGTAGAAGCTTTTTAGGTGGCATTGTGTTAAAACATTACTCATTACCCTTTTCGGAATTAATACGAAAACTAGCAATAAAAGTGTTAATAATACTTACAGTTAACATCAGTACCAAGAATTTCTTTTTAGATTTCTTGGCTTTAATCTGTAAAAAGGAACAGGATCAGCATTATCTCTCATCTAATGGATCTTCCACATACTGTATGTAATGTTGTACTAAACCTATTCCTCATGTCACGGTTCTGCCGGAATCAACCCTTAACTATCCATCAGCCCCAGCATGTCACATGTCCATGTCATGTGTCCCTAATGATTACTTTCACCTGTAATTTGTTGTCCCTAATTAGCACTGTCATTAGTCCTAGGTTTCTGTATGTTGCATTGTCAGGCTTTTGTTGTTGCAGCCTTGCTCATATTCTGCCTGTTACATGCTTTATATCTAGTGTTGGTTTATGGCTCTGGTCTCAGAATACCTGTAGTTGTTTGTGTTACACTGTTTCAATCAGATCAGCATTGGCATCTGATACCTCTAACCATTCCTCACAACTCTTAACCTATTTCATTTTTCTCAACCCCATAGAAGAAAAAATAATTTTCTAATTATCACACATCATGGATTTATCAAATAGAAATTAAATTAAACATACAGATTTAACAGTAAGCTAAATTAAGTATTTATCTATCTGTCTGTCTGTTTATTTATTTATTTATTTATTTATATAGATATATCTTGAGTTTAACATAAAATGCAGACAAAAATTAGTTTGGAAGTGAAAATTAAATCTTACAGTTTGCTTTTGAGACAGGTGTCTGATTGTAGAGACATTTTTTTGTTTCTGGAAATAAACATCTTGGTCGAGACTTGTTACTTTTCATTCATTGATTTTCAGTGACATGACAACATGTTTCGTCACAGTGACTTACACGTTTGGCAAGTACATTCCGAGCATGCAGCGATGACAACTTTGATGAAAGTGCTATGTGCTATGTGCAGGAAGAGTGAAAGCTAGATGTAGGAGGTAAGAGAAGAAGATCCAGTAAAATGCCTAGAGTTCAATGGTATTATAAAGGGACTAGTACAACGTTATGATAAAAAAATAATCATTGCACTATTATGAAACTTCACCTGACATTGTCTTGCTTTTTTTTTTTTTTTTATTAATTTCTATATAGAGTTTAATTTCCAACAATTTGACATTATTTACAAAAATAAAGTTAAGTGTATGTAGAGTTCAGCTGTGCATGGTTTAAACACAAGTAATTAAACATAGATAAGATAAGAGTTTTGTTTTATTTAGATTTAAGTCATTTTGACTTGTCATCATAATTAAATGATGGCAATGCTTTATTAGATGTGATCTTGGGGCAGTGGTGGCTCAAGTGGTTAAAGCTTCTTATTTGAAGAATTGTGGTTCAAGCCTCAGCACTGAAGAAGAAATAATTTCATCATGCTATATTGTATATGTGACAAATTAAAGGCTTCTATTCTACTGTATATGGCTAGAGTCTGAAAATAAACATTTACTACACATATGAAATAGTTACAAAGGTATCCATACATTTTATTAGAAATATTTCCATATATTGTCCGACGATAAGTCTAAAATGGATTATCAATGAATATTAATATTGCATTTTAATTAAAACCATTAATAAATTAGTCTAAAATATTTTTAAGTGTATAACAGGCCAAAACATGCAATTTTATGTTTCAGCCTAATACTACTTTCATTTAAATATAGAAAATTTTAGAATTCTGGTTTCAGTTTATCACTATGGGGAGCTGTGTGTAGATTAATGAGGGAAAAAATCATTTTAACGATAGTAGTATCAGGCTGCAACATAAAAAATGTGAAAAAATTGAATGGGGCTTGAATACTTTCCAAATCCACTGTATATTTGATGTAATATTAGGACTACATTCACCAGACAGAGTGACTTACTGAGGGTTAAGGGCCTTGCTCATGGGCCCAGCAGTGGCAGCTTGGCAGTGCTGAGGCTTGAACCCATGACCTTCCGATCAGTAGCCCAACACCTTAACCACTGAGCTACCACATCCCTACAAATTATACAAAGAGTACAAAGAGTGACTTACATTTTTCAGTTTATACACCTGAGCAATTGAGGGTTAAGGGCCTTGCTCAGGGGCCCTGCAGTGGCAACTTGGATTCAAACCAATGACCTTTCGATCAGTAGTCGAACACCGTAACCACCTTAACCACATCCCACATTTGACTGTCAGACTGTGCTGCTGGGCCTAATACTGCTCCTCACTTGAGTCAATATTGTTTAAGAAAATTGCCCTGGTCCAAGGTTAGACTCGTGTAACTAAGACTCGACTCTTTTCTTTGTTCCCTCACACAAAAATCCTACACAGCTGTCTGAGTAGCAAAGTCTGGATAAGAATGTGCACAGATTTGATAGTAAATCCTTACTATGTACACATCCAATTAAAGTGCATGACGTGTAACAAGGGCAGCTTCACAGTGGCTGCTGGAAGGCCAGCTAATATGCTGTTGTAGCAGTCCAGATGTTAGGTGATATATGGACAAGGACTTGAGCTGCATGGCATGATAGATAAGCTCTGGGCTTCCTGATGATATACAGAGTGAATTTGCATGACGGGGAGATTGCATCAATGGAGTACAGGAAGGTCAGCTTGTTGTCAGTCAATATCCTGAAGGTACAGATTTTACAGATGATATTTATGAGGGAACAGGCTCGATGGTGAGAGTGATGGATTGCTGAATGAACTGGGATCACCATCTTTGAGAATGTGTGGAGGCTAAAATTATCTCTGAGCATCTCTCCTTGAGGTCGTTGCATCAACCAGGCTACAAGGACCGGCTGAGAAAGTGTCAGCAATGGAAGGATCATATAAGTGGATAATCCCAGTGGGAATTTTGTTGGAGAAGATAAGGCAAACCCAATTGAGTGTCGTC
>NC_062536.1:14845540-14890540 GCF_022655615.1 Tachysurus fulvidraco
GCAGCAGGACATATGTTGCTGTCCTCTGCTAGCATATGGCATGTCCCTGGTGCTGGTAGGGAATCCTGTAACGATAGTAGCTGGCACCAAGACCTCGAAATGTGTCATAAGTTCAGGACACACACACACACACACACACACACACACACAGACCTTCAAAAGCACACTGTCTGCATCAAAAGAGTGGCATCATATTATCAGTCCTGTGCACCATGTACAGTACAATCACTTCTAAATTCCTCCTGACCTTCATTACTCACACCTTTCCCACAGACTCTGGCCTTTATGTAGGACACTAATGCTCCTGTCCAGCGGGAATCAAAGAGGATCAAAGTTTCTCACACACTCCTTAATGGGTTGTGATATTGCATCAGTGAGCAAGACTTGCACTTATAGAACACAATCTTCTGTATCGCACAGAGAGAGAGAGAGAGAGAGAGAGAGAGAGAGAGAGAGAGAGAGAGGCTATTCACAGCTCCAAAACTCAATGGAGCAATGGAGATAAATAGAGGTCATTTCCTCTGCCTCTGGAGTCCATGAGTGATATTTATGCAATGATATGATAGCTTTACCTGTGTGTGTTATGTGTGTAAGTGTGTTTCAGCTGCCGATAGCACCGTGGGTGATGTGAATAGTAACACGTTCTTTATCTTTCAGTCTCAGCACAGGGATTGTGTTGGGCCACAACGTTATCTACTAACTACACACATACAAACACAAATGCAAGCAAACACCCAGGTAACATTCTTGTTTTCGCTTAGTAGAACCTTTGGTTCAAAGAACGGCCAATCTGAAAAGCTTTGGGGTTTCATACGCCATTTTTGTCTGTAGATATTTCTTCAATGTCGCATTTTAGTAGGAATGTAAATTTTCCGATTTTTAACTCGCCATATGACTCGTTTACATATTAAAATGCATCACGTGTATGCAAATCAATCTCATTATACTATATCACCAGATCATTCTCACGTCTGATTGTTCAGAAGTGTTGCATAATTTGAATTACAGCTGCTTAAATTGTAGTTTGGCTAAATTTCTAAAAGGAGTTTGCAATTAAGTAAAAACAAGTAAAAATAAATATGTTTTTCTTTCTGTTTTCTGCTATAAGAAATTTGTCCTATTTTATAATTAATTACAAGATTATTGAAAAAAAAATTACTTTAGAGTAGGAAAAGTAACTCTTTCATGTTGTGCTGCATCAAACTCTCCTGATTTTTTATTTTTTTGGAACAAATGTAAGTATTTTGTCATGTATATCTGAATAATGAAAAATTGAAATGTTTTGTATTAATAATCCAATAAACTGTCTACCTCATTGCTTGAAATTGTTGTCGACTAGCGACTGTTCACCTAATATTAACAGGCTGTTGAAAGGATTTAGGTCTGGGCTCTGATTGGACCAATCCAAAAATACTCCTCCTCCTTTTTATTTATTTATTTATTTGTTTGTTTGTTTGTTTGTTTGTTTATTTTATTTTTTATTTCATTTGAGTGACATGCTATCTTGTTTTTGCATCAAGAATATATGTAATATATATAAGTATAACCTCAATTCATTCATTTTCTACCGCTTATCCGAACTACCTCGGGTCACGGGGAGCCTGTGCCTATCTCAGGCGTCATCGGGCATCGAGGCAGGATACACCCTGGACGGAGTGCCAACCCATCGCAGGGCACACACACTCTCTCATTCAATCACACACTACAGACAATTTTCCAGAGATGCCAATCAACCTACCATGCATGTATTTGAACCGGGGGAGGAAACCGGAGTACCCGGAGGAAACCCCCGAGGCACAGGGAGAACATGCAAACTCCACACACACAAGGCGGAGGCGGGAATCGAACCCCCAACCCCAGAGGTGTGAGGTGAACATGCTAACCACTAAGCCACCGTGCCCTCCTACGTATAACCTATTTAATATTTTCTATTTATACACCAAAAATCTACTTTGGTCTCGTCAGAGCATAACGTAACGCATCATCTGTTTTGGATATTTTTTTTCTAAAAAAAGGCCACCTGTCACATTTTTATCCTTACTGTACTTATTCCTAAGGTTATAAAGCTTATTTTCTAGATTCAAGCTTGAAATTGTGTTCTTAATTTGATCGATATGTGTGCTTTTTTTTTATTAGAAATAAATTCTTGCCAATGGAAAAAGAAAAAAAAAAATCAAGCCTGAAATTAGGGAAAGGATGGAAAAATAGTGCAGAGATAACATGACAGAAGGAAGAAGAAAATCCATCATAAGCCAGCTAATCAAATCATTCACTAGGGATAATCCTCACTTCCAGTGAGAGAGAAATAATAGTGTGCTGTGAGAAGGAAAAGCTGCACACGCTTTCTTTACACATCTATCTTTTTAACGTTAGGTTTGTCTGACTGGGAATGTTGTGTGAGACATTTGAAAAATATTCCGATTTTCGAGATATTACAGTGTAAGCTTCTTCGAATCTGTCGAATTCGTACTGAACGCTTTAATAATGTTATCACCTAGCTGAAAACACACATGAGCACACACAAACACACGCAAACACACACACAAACACACGCAAACACACACACAAACACACACAAACACACGCAAACACACACACAAACACACGCAAACACACACACAAACACACACAAACACACACACAAACACACACAGACACACACACAAACACAGCATGCTGTCATCAGCAGCAGGCTGAGAGGTGGTGTAAAGATGCAATGTTACGTCAGTTTGTAGTCAAGCTCAGTGAACAGGAACAAACAGGACAGCTCTCTCTCTCTCTCTCTCTCTCTCTCTCTCTCACGCTCTCTCTCTCTCTCTCTCTAACTCACGCTCTCTCTCTCTCTCTCTCTCTCTCTCTTACTCTCTCTCTCTCTCCATCTCGCTCTTACTCACTCTCACTCTCTCTGTCTGTCTGTCTCTCTCTGTCTCTCTCTCTCTTTTACTCACGCTCTTTCTCTCTCTTACTCTCTCTTTCTCTCTCTGTCTCTCTCTTACTCACTCTCTCTCTCTCTTACTCACGCTCTCTCTCTCTCTTACTCACGCTCTCTCTCTTTCTCTGTCTCTCTCTTACTCACGCTCTCTCTCTCTCTCTCTTACTCACGCTCTCTCTCTCTCTTACTCTCTCTCTCTCTCTCTCTTACTCACGCTCTTTCTCTCTCTCTCTCTTACTCTCGCTTACTCTCTCTCTCTCTCCATCTCGCTCTTACTCACTCTCACTCTCTCTGTCTGTCTGTCTCTCTCTGTCTCTCTCTCTCTTTTACTCACGCTCTTTCTCTCTCTGTCTCTTACTCTCTCTCTCTCTTACTCTCTCTTTCTCTCTCTGTCTCTCTCTTACTCACGCTCTCTCTCTCTCTCTCTCTTACTCACGCTCTCTCTCTCTCTCTTACTCACGCTCTCTCTGTCTGTCTCTCTCTCTCTTACTCACGCTCTCTCTGTCTGTCTCTCTCTCTCTCACTCACTCTCTCACTCACTCTTACTCTCTCTCTCTCTCTCTCTCTCTCTCTCTCTCTCTCTCTATCTAGTAAGAAGTATGCTAGCAGCTAGAGCACTTTTTCTCCCTTGTATACGTTTTGCCCTGATGCATTATCATTTTCAATTTCACTTGCTCACATACTGTACACACACTGTTTGCTTTTCGGCAACTAAGCACCGACTGGCTAGCCAAGAATACGTCTCTCTCCGTCTCTTTCTCTCTTTTTCTTTTAATAGATTTTTGTCTATTTCACACTCATTGCTTCTCCGCTCGCTGTCCGTCAGCCGGTTGTCACGAGCAACCAGCCGAGCTTGCATAGTAATAGCAGAAGTACTTCTTTAATGTAAAATGTGATACATGTTAAGCATTACAATGAGAAATCCATCTTTTATCCATAAATCAAAAGCACTTCGCTTGAAAGCCTGTAAATATAGTCTAGGAATAAACATCCAATTTGATTCTACTCATTACTTTTTCTAATCATTCTTTTCTTGTGATGAATCGTTCGCAAATGAGACAACTCCTTGAGCCAGATCTTTTTAGATAAACATTTACTTCATCTTCACATCACATTCTGGATCAGAACACATATCTGGAAAACATGTAAAGAGTAATTAAAAAAAGATTTGAAGCCTAGGTCTCGGCATAATATAAATATAATGGCTGATAAAAACCTGTTTTTTTTAAAACCTGTTTTTTTTTTTTGTCAAAATTTGACTGCTTAGTTTGTTTGGAAAACCGCTTAAGTCAAGTCAAGAAGCTTCTCTTGTCATTTCAACTATATATAGCTGATACATTACACGGCGTGTCTCCAGGACCATGGTGCTACATAGAACAACACAGAGCTAAGGACTTAAAGTAAGTTGTCCCAGCCACATAAAATGCATCGTGTGCAACCTAGTGCAAACAGTGCGAGATTAAAGGTCAGGTCTCTGTTGTTTGAAAGCCAGTGTTGACATTTGAAATTACCAAAACAAACACGCCCCTAACCCAAATGGGCCCCACCTGTTTTGATAGCTCCGCCCACACATACACCAGACAACGGTTCCTTCTTGCCTTATCGTAAGCCTTTCTTCACGTTCTTTCTTTGTTTTTATCCGCCATGACAATGTTAAACCCGCTTTCTGCTAATGTCACACTCTCTCCGCCCATATTGACAAGCCCCGCCCCTTTCTGCTCATTGGCTACACGTTAGTTTTGTTTTTGTTTTGTTTGGCAGCCCAACCCAGTTTTCTGAAGCATTTCTCAAACAACGGAGACCCTACCTTTAAAGACAAATACACAAAACCAGTCTGCATTTTGTATATGATACAGTAGAATGTGCAAACAACATAGGAATCTCAAGAGGGCTTGAGTAAACATGCTGTTACAGACTGGTACATTTCCCTGCCAGAGGGCGCTAGAATGTGTATCGCTGTTCATTGTGAATGTCACGTGACCATGACTCATATATCTTCACCTGTGCTTGATTGCTCCTAATAGCCATCCACATTTATACCTTTCTTCTTGTGTCGACTCTTTGTCGAGTCGGTGTTCACAACATGTTCACGGCGTCTGATGTTGTATACTGTCACGTTCGGTTTTCTGTTCCACTTTATATTTATTTATGCTCGTGCTTTTGTTTCAGTGGTATTTCTACGTTTCCATATTTGTTACTACGTTACGATATTTGTGTTTCTGTCTAATGTTTTTGTTAATACATGTAAATCAAAGATTGTCGTTATTCTGCGTACGAGTCTAATTGAATACATTCTCAGACACTGTGACACATATATACATTGTGTAATGGTAGCAATTGGATGAGGGATTGAAATTTGGTGGGCAAAACTGAGTGTGCAAGACAGAATGTGCAAAAACAGATTCACACTGTATGCAAACAGGCTCATCGCCCAGCATAACCAGATAATATTTACAATTAAACCAGAATAGAGTTAAAGCACTGGCAAATCTGATCAGAGTCATTTCCAAACTGCTCCTCTTGCTTCTTTGTCTTCTTCTTCTTCTTCAGCTGTATAAAAAAGGCCAGCGTCAAAGTCGATTAGTATTTGGTGCTATCCATCATCCTCGCTATCTTGAGTAGCGCCCCAGTCCCAGTTTAAAACAATCATTGCCATGCTGCTCCCACTAAGATGCTTCTTCATAGTTTTGTAACGAAGGGCTTCTGTCTAGTCATCCCATCCCATAGCCCAGAAATCCCTATTTAAGTACTTGTTAAGTACCAGTACTTGTTAGTGATTCTCGAATGTTGCTGTAATTCTGTTGGTAGCCTTACAGATAAGTCTTTCTTGAACTTTGTATCTCTTTTGGAAGTTTATCATTTCAGCAATAGCCTACAATCTGTTCCAAGGTACATCTTGTGTTTTGGAAAATCTTTTGCATTATTCTTTCAACATTGAGGTCATGCTTTTCAAGTTCCTGGCTGACCACGGCTTCCATGGATTGGACAAGACCAAGGTCAAAAATCATATAAAAAATCCATTAATCTTAATTTTTTTGGGTTAATTTTGGGAAGAACTTCATTAATGCAATGTGAATCCTATTTACTGTTAAACTTTGAACGTGATTGACTCATTTAGAGCAGAATCATATAATCAGGCCCATTTTAAAAGTGTGTACATCACCAACCGAGCACCCCACCTCCACCCCATGACCAATTTTTTTCAACTTGATTTTCTTTTTTTTTACTTTGAATTTTATTCTTGTTTTATCACATTAAAGTGGAAAAATATCTGACATGATACGTCTTGGCTTCAAAATAAAAAGCTAAAGTTTTATCTGGGGTGTGTAGACTTTTTATATCCACTGTGGTTATAATTGAATTTCGATTATTTAAGATTTAAAGAGTTTATTGTCATATGCACAGTAAGGAAACAAGTTTCCCTGTACAATGAAATTCTTCCATCGCTGTCCGCAGTGAATGCCTGACAAGAACAACAACAAAAAAGAAAATATGTAAAAAGTGAAATTAAGTTAAACAAAATCAAAACACACACATAAATAAAAACATAGTTTCAAAATAAATAAATAAATAAACTTTGCAGCAGACAGAATATGTTAATATAGAAATATAGACTGTTATCTGTACGTAGAAGATTTGACATTAATATATAGTTTAGCAGTTTTGATCTAGATGTATAAAATACACTCAGATGCAGAGGTGGTGTTAAAAGCAAAGAAGTAAAGAATGAATTTTATTTTGCTGCAAATTCTACAGTAATGTTTTAGCTCTCTTTTGTACCCCAGCTATTTGTGTGCGTGTGTGTGTGTGTGTATATGTATATATATGTGTGTATGTTCATGCACCCTTCCTGGTTACCAATGAATGAATGAATCACAAAAGGAAAACACCAATTGATAGTTATGATGAATTGATGAAAAGGGTTTTAGAGACTCTACAGGGAAGAGCTAGACTCCTGGAGTCTTTTTGTTTCTCTCTGTGCTTTATGTTGTTCAGTGGTACACACAGCAGCAGTGGTCATTATGGGAGCCTGAGAAGGTTAGAAGTCTGCTACCTTGAGGACACAGGAAGGTTCGGTATGAGCACGGAGGACACGGTTCCTATTTTAAGGACAAGTTGAGTGGTGAAGCCCTCAGGCCAAGTCTCACTGGTGTCCCACATAAGAGACACGACGGTGAGTCAGCAGAGCAGGTGACACTAAAAGAGAGGAAGAAAGAGAGAAAGAAAGGAGCAAATGGGAAGGAAAAAAAAGGAAAAGGGAATGAAGAGAATATTCCCAGAATAATTTTTCCTTCTTTCTAAAAAAAAAAAAAAAATGCTTGGAATACGAAGCTTAGTTACATGCCAACAAAATAGACCCAATGTAATGTTTTTAATTACATTAAATTACAAGTAAAAAGCTATTTCACAAGTAAAAAAAAAAGAAAATCTAACATGGGACTTAAGATTTTCAGCTAAGCAACATTTTTTTTTTTTTTTTACTAAGAATAATCCTTCTTTCGGTGAGAATGGTGGTAATAGTTTGCTAGAGGAACTACTTTCCCCACTGTATTTATACATCTACTTTTTGCCAGATATCACAGGAAACATTCTGCCGTACAGCCTAGCTCGATGTGTCATAGCTAGAAACCATTACGTTACTTAATACATGGTTATTACATATGAGCACATATTACCTGCCACAGCTTTATTCATTTGTTGTACATATTTACATTTACAGCATTTAGCAGACGCCCTTATCCAGGGCGACTTACATCTTTTTAAATCTCATTTTTAAACAATTGAGCAATTGAGGGTTAAGGGCCTTACTCAGGGGCCCAGCAGCGGCAGCTTGGTGGATGTAGGAATCGAGCTCACAACCTTCCGATTGGTTGCCAAACACCTTAACCACAAGGCTACCACATTACATATATTTCCATTTTTTTCTGCACCTGTGCTTTTTGCAGATTATTCTACTCTTTTGCACTTCTGGTAGATGAATTTCGATGCTTTGTACCTGTACTATACAATAACAATGGTTAATAGTCTATTACATGCTATGACAATTTATATAGTGCTTTTAACAATGGACCTTGTCTCAAGCAGCTTTACAGAACATAAACACAATACAAACAAAATTATTTTATACAAAGATTAATATAATACAAATTTATATTAGACAATAAAGTTCTATCTATCTATCTATCTATCTATCTATCTATCTATCTATCTATCTATCTATCTATCTATCTATCTATCTATCTATCTATCTATCTATCTATCTATCAGAACAATTCAATTCATTTTATTTATACAACACTGTAAACAATGCACATAAAGCAGCCTTGCAGAAATGTGTAAAATCGTGATATACATTTTAAATATATAAATGTATCGGTGTATCTCTAATGAGCAAGCCAGAGGTGAGGATTTCAGGTACAAACTCCTTGAACATGACTCAACAGCAAACCCATCCTCATCTGGATGACATAGGATAATCTGGATGACTCAGGAAAATTCTGTTTATTTTCTACATGAAATTTATTTTGTTGAACTGTTCACTGATGAAGGGGGGGCACGGTGACTTAGTGGTTAGCACGTTCGCTTCACACCTCCAGGGTTGGGGGTTCGATTCCCGCCTCCGCCTTGTGTGTGCGGAGTTTGCATGTTCTCCCCGTGCCTCGGGGGTTTCCTCCGGGTACTCCGGTTTCCTCCCCCGGTCCAAAGACATGCATGGTAGGTTGATTGGCATCTCTGGAAAATTGTCCGTAGTGTGTGAGTGAATGAGAGTGTGTGTGTGTGTGTGCCCTACGATGGGTTGGCACTCCGTACAGGGTGTATCCTGCCTTGATGCCCGATGACGCCTGAGATAGGCACAGGCTCCCCATGACCCGAGGTAGTGCAGATAAGCGGTAGAAAATGAATGAATGAATGAATGAATGTTCACTGATGGAGACTTACGAAGTTTATTCATAGAGACCACTACAGTGCTTATTAAACTGAACATTGAATTAATTCAAAACTAGGACAAGAAAGTATGACCATATAACCCCAATTTTATCATCTCTACACTGGCTACCTGTTAAGTATAGAATTGACTACAAACTGCTGCTACTTACGTACAAGGCTCTTAATGGTTTAGCTCACATGTATCTAACTAGTCTTCTAACACGTTACAATCCTTCACGCTCTCTGAGATCACAAAACTCAGGACTTTTGGTAGTTCCCATAATATCTAAGTCTACTAAAGGTGGTAGAGCGTTTTCTTATTTAGCTCCCAAACTTTGGAATAGTCTTCCTGATAGTGTTCGGGGCGCAGACACACTTTCCCAGTTTAAATGTAGATTAAAAACTCATCTCTTTAGTCAGGCGTACACATAATACATCCCATAATATCATGCACCAGTACATCAGACCAGCACATTTTTATGAACAGCAGATATGTTAATCCCTTTCCACTGCTTCTCTCTTTGTACCCATCCCGAGGCATCCAGACACTGTACCAGCTCCCAACGTCCTCTGTGGGACGAAGCCTTTGGACGTCCACTGAACCGAGGCCGACTCTAAGAATCCTGAGACATCTCCAGTTAGACTCTGTGGTACTCAGGAGATCAGAAGTCCTTGAACCTTACACCAATACAACATTTAACTGACTGTATATTACAATCACACCCCCAGTGTCACCCATATGAGGATGGGTTCCCCCTTGAGTCCGGTTCCTCTCAAGGTTTCTTCCTTTACCGATTTAAGGGAGTTTTTCCTTGCCACTGCTGCCTGAGTCATCTCAGACTTGCTCATAGGGGAATAAATACATACACATTGTGAACTATATACATCTAATAATAATCTAGAATTTTTATTCTGTTAATTCTTATTTCTTTTATTATTCGTCAATTCCTTTATCATTAATTATGTTTACCTTCTGCTCTGTGTTTATGTTCTGTAAAGCTGCTTTGAGACAATGTCTATTGTAAAAAGCGCTATACAAATAAACTTGAATTGAATTGAATTGAATTGAATTACAATAATTATGAATGAGTATCTACATGTACCTACAAAGTACTTTAACTAATCAGTGCAATTGTGAGAGTAAAAGGTTTTACACACACATGTGTACTAACTAAACCTTACCACTAAACACTAACATTTACTTTTCTTCCTACAGTAGGTGGCTTTTATAGCTTCTTTGTGAATTTGTGACCGCGTGATTGGGATGTTTTAAAACTACACGTAACTCACTTTTGATTTTCAAACATGGTATGATGATCCTCTTTCTCCTAAACACTTTAGTCTCAGTATACTGCATATAGTATATGGCTGGTAGTATTAGCGTTAGCTAACAATCATTTTATAAACAGTGAATTCAAATATGCAGAATTAATTAAAGCATTTGGAAATGGTTTCTAAGCAACTGAGAACTTCCTGGACAACCAGTTCTCACCGATGTCAACAAATCTGTGAGTCATTTGCCTGAGTTGCTCATCTTCTATGCAAATGGGACATGCGAATACTAAACCTAAGGACCAATTAGAAACCTGAATCATAAATTGATGTAGTTGTAATTTTAACCACTTATGTTTGGGCCAAAGGAGCTTTTACTAAACAGGGGACAAAAACAAAAAATATATATGTTTTTAACAAATCATGTTTAGATAATATTGTGTGTGAAAATTCCAGGAGATCAGCAGTTTCTCAAAAACTCAGACCAGCACATCTGGTAGCAACATCCATGCCACGATTTCTTTGCCATTCTGATGTTTTTAATGTGAAAATGAACTGAAGTTAGTATATATAGTATAAATTAAAATTACAGTTATTTAAAAATTCTCTCTTATTTGTACTCCACGAATATTGTTTATGTTGTATCAAGAATATTGTCATGTTATGTTAAGTAATTTGTCATGAATATATTTCATTTACGTCATCATGTTAAAAAACATCACTGTTTGTTTGTTTGTTTGTTTGTTTTGCCTGTCATACATAAATTATGTTACAATAAATTGCTACAATTATGGTAAGGGAAAAAAAATGAATAAGCTGTTATAATATTGAGCTATTCAGTTTTGGTGCTATAAATTCTAATCATTGGCCCTAACATTGAATATCCACCGCTAACTACAGAAGAGCAACAGGAGGGTTAAGAGCATCGGATCGGCCTCAGGAAGAAAAGAAGCTGATAACGAATTGTAGTGAGATAAGAAAGTTCGCTGATAGCCACTTGAAAAAAAAATCTATCAGCCCTTCCAGAGATAAACGCAAAGTAACAGAAATCCTGTATTGAATGGCACAGCATAAAAGTTTCTATTTCATGGCAGAGTGCTGTGAGCTTAGAGAAAACATTTAGCGGATTTAAAAGAAGGACACTCTTGATATCTGAAGTCGGCTCTTCCTGGCTCTTACTGATAAATGTCCGTGTGGGGAGAGACGGTACAACTGCCTGGTCTCAGATGACAGACAGGCCTGAGAATACACTGGATAAGTAAGTCAGGTGTGGCGTTCATTTACGGTGGCTTATGAGCCCGTTTTTGTTGCTTGGAATGTACTGTTCTACGTCTCCGTCTTGCTCTGCTTCTCTAATGCCTAATGCTGTCCATCTCTGCAGCCGAGCCTTATGGCAACAGACTGCATGAGTGGCAGAGAGCTAAAGCTTGTGGCTTTTTGTCTTCAGGGTTGACTGACAGATGGTTTTGTGTGTTTAGAAAGAAAAAACATTATAATCCACATTCAGCAAACCTCCTTTTTTCCTGCAGAGGACAATAAACTGGATTTTAGACAAGAAATGACACTTATAAATGTGTTAATCAGACAGAGCATGGCTCTCTGAAGTGTATCTGTTTGTGCATTTGAGAGACCTGGGAGGATTTTATAAAAGAGGCTAAACACAACTTTTCAGTTTGAGCAGATTTAGTATAAAAGTACTTTGAAACATTCAGGCTCAGAAGGGATTCATACCACTTTGTAACCTCTTTCATCAATACGAATTAATTCAGTCTGATTTCAAAAGTAATGTTCAGCAATGTCCCCTAAATATTAATTACATTCCAATCAAAGCCTTTTGCTAGCTCAGAGACTGCCTCTCAGGTTCACACCATATTTTAAATCTGATTTTTAAAAAAATCCAGATTCAAGTGTTTACATGGCTGATTATTTTCCCCTTTTGCAGATTATTTCAGAGCTCTAACCCCTTTCAATTCCAACAAAACTTCATTCGATCTTGATAGGATCGACCGAGGTGTTTCCATGAAGCCCTTTTCAATCCGTTTGAACTTTTAATCCAATTACAAACAACTCATTTATTTACTGAATCTTCCTCTGGTTTGTAGAATTAATATGTATAAAATACTAATACGTGTATAGAAATTTTTTTGTTTTTGTGCACTCGTGCTAATGCGTGTTGGTTGGTTGGTGTTTTATTTTTCTAGTTGAAAAGAGTAGTCAGTTGTGCCATGCTCTTGCTACATTTCATTACCTCAGAGAACCCAAACACAATTGCTTTAAACACTTCATATAGAAATTGTGATGCAATAAAAATGTTTGTGAGCCATGCGGTACTCATTGCTTATTGGAGACTACTGAACATGAAGGATTTGAGCAGGACCAAGCTAGCTGATGTACTGAAAGTTTTACTTTATTATTTAAAATAAAATAAAAAACATTCTAATAAAATTAAAATTTTCCTTTTTTGTTTATCATTCTATTGTGGACAGAATTCGCTCTGGACGCAGTGTGAGCAGATAAATCTCAAGGGACATATTAGCTTAGTGGTTAAGGTGTTGGACTACTGTTTAGAAGGTTGTAAGTTTGAATCCCAGGTCGACCAATCTACCTCTACTGGGCCCCTGAGTAAAGCGATTGGCCCTCAATTGTATAAGCACATCTGTCAAAAGCTGGAAATGTAATAAAGTGGCCTGAAATAAATCATCTTCAGTAACAGGTGATGATTTACTGGTGATGCAATTATGTTGAGTGGAATCTCACTTGATCTTCATGAAAATTAAAGCAAAGCAAAGCAATGTTGTGATTTTTAGTTCAGTGAGGCTCAAAAACTCTTTCCAGCCTTTCCAACTTCTACTAATTCCACAACAGTAGTAAATTTCCCAGAATAAACTCAAAAAAGAAGCTAAATGCTATTTCATCATTTTAAAACAGCTTCCTGAGTGACATTTCTATGCATTTGGCCTCCACTATGCCACTCCCTGACTGTAGTGATTAAAATCTGCCTTGTAAAGCTTCTTATTTATAGTAGAGGACGTTGAAAGAAATGTTATTTGCATTACAAATTGGCTTTTCCATTAACTCTTAGTTTGTCCATGACTGCGTTTTTGTTTAGAGGTCTGTACCGTTATGACCTGTCTCTAAAGGTTCATAAATCAACATGTCAAATGAAACCCATCACGTCATAAAGCACTAAAAGCAGCGGGTGTCAAAGACCTCTTGACCTCTATGCAACACCTTTAACAACTCTCGGGTTGCGATGAAGAGGACGTGATTTGTTCAAGTGCGTGTTAAACTAAGGGCTGTTAAGGTGATGCACAATGGTTATATACAGTACCACAGCTGTCAAAAGGAAAGCTTTTAACATGCAGCTTTTTAACAACACTGGAAAATACAACCTGCCATTTACATTTAATGCTTAATGACAAATGGACCTGAGGAGATTTTCTAATCCTATGAAAAGAATCCTGTCCAGAATTATTGTCCACATAATCAAATTTCAACCATTTCCTGACTGAAAAGCATAACGTCATGATTTCACTTGTCTTGTATAAGGAAAAAAAATGGAGAATAAAAAAAAAGCTATTCACATTACATGGATACGATACAATATATAAGTGGAATGGCAATACTTGAAACGTAAATACTAATTATTTCATTTCATAAATGATATTATTATTTCATAATTAATCATACGAGCTCTAAAGTCTGCAATTGACTCCTGAAATTAAATTCCTTTAAAAGTGTTATGTTTAAATGTCCTTATTGTTGCCCTTAGAGTTGCCACATTAGATTTTGTTGTATGTTACACAATAACAAGAAAGTATCTTACTTTACATTAAAGTTCTACACACTAATAAACTCTTTCCGCAGATGTTGGACTACTGCTAAGAAGGTTGCAAGCCAAGGGCCTTGCTCCGGGGCCCAACAGTGGCAGATTGGTGGACCTGGGATTCAAACTCACAACCTTCCAATCAGGAGTCCAACACCTTAAACAGTGAGCTTTCACTTCCCACAGAAATACTACGAATGAATCAGTATCTATATTGAAACTCATAGAAAAAATATGTACTTATGAGTGAGAAATATGGAGCCACTGAGCCAAATGCTAGCATGATGTTTATAACATCCACTACACTCTGGGCACCAGAGGTCCACACACACATTGTCAATGGACACACACACACGCACGCACACACACACACACACACACACACACACACACACACACACACACACACACACACACACACACGCACACAGCTACCATGACATCATACTGGCTGCTGAATTATTGTGATGAAGGGCAATCAACCTTTAACCTATATTTTCCTTCCCTCTTTCTGTTGATGGTTGTGTGACAAACACGGTTTAGCAATGTCCTTTCTTTTCATTTATTGCTTTTCTCTCTTACTACAGTGCCAGTAACATCGTCCTTTAAATTCACAGGAACATCTCATGAGATTAGGATAAAAAATTTTAACATAAAAAATGTCATATGGGAAACGTTCATTTACATCTTTGCCAAAAATAGTGACTGCGTGATCTAGTTTAGCAGTCTGAAGAACCCAAGCATGTTTCACACACACACACACACACACACACACACACACACACACACACACACACACACACACACACACACACACACACACACACACACACACACACACACACGAGACTGTGGACTCAGATGTTCATTGGCATGATGTCTTGCATTGCTCCACTACAGACTCTCCTTCCAGGTGAGACAAAGCTCGGCAACATCTGGATTCTAATAATACCTAATTATTCTCTTTACATACTTGAGCACTGACCCGTTTCCCTCCCTGTTCCACACACACATACACACTGTCCAGTGTTTTTCCATAAGAAATAGTTTATTATTGATCCCTTAATTAACAATTAACATAATTTATCATCTACTAATTCATATCCCACTTACATCATACCACACCTACCAACCAGGGAAAGTAAAGCCTTACATGTACCGCTTTCAAAACATGTCAAGCCAGCCAACCATTATTTAGAAATGCTGCTCATGCAGTGTCACAGTGCGGTATAACACAATGCTATCTGCCCGTCTTCTACATTCATGAGCTCACAGCATCCATGATTAGCTAGTATTACAGTGTTTGGCAGAGGAAAAAATGTTTCCATTCATCCCAGCCAGACAAAACATCCATCACACTATCTCATCCATCCACCTGTCCTTTTCCAGCTTAACCTACACAGGGTCACTGGAGCCAGGGAACTTGGGGCTCAAGGCAGGGGACACCCTGGACCCATCATACCATCACAGGGCACAAGCGCACACACACACACACACACACACACACACACACACACACACACACACACACACACACACACACACAATGGACAATTTAAAGATGTCAATTAGCCTGCAAGACATGTCTTTGGACTTGCGGAGGAAGCCAGAGAAAACCCCTAAAGCACACAAAGAACATACAAACTCTGCAGACACAAGATGGAGGTGGGAAACAAACCCCCAAGGGGTTCTTGTTGACACTGCCCACCTAGAAAATATCATGTAGATCAAATGTTTCCAGATTAGAAACTAGTATGCAATCTTTCACCGAAATAAACGGGTTGGATTTCTGTTTTGGTTTTGTCTCTGCCGCAGGTGGCAAGTGTCAACAAGGTTTTGGTTTGGTTTTGTCTCTGCCGCATTTGCAAGTTTCCTGATTGTGCCCAACTTTGTATTAGTCCTTCATTAGTTTGTATGTTATGCCCTGTTGTGTATTGGGTCATTGCAAAGTCGGAACTAATTTGTTGAACACTGTTTGAAGCTTATTTTTGACCCCGTACGTGACGTATGACAATGTTTTTGTGCTCAACCTCAGTAAACAACATGCTGAACTTACAGGCTTGTCGTATTTGCACAAGACACACCTTCTATAATAGGTCGAGTAATGCAATTACTGCTTGACTATCTCTGGGATCTTAGTCCCATTAGATTCTGTAATTTTTACAGTCTGCACAAATATACTGTATGCATAGACAGATTTCAGTGTTTTTTCTTTCTATGAAATAATCAGTAGAAATAACCCCGGGGGAAAAGCATCCAATGTGAATTACACCCAGTGGGAAACACTACAGTAGTCTTTACTACTGTTTGTAACTAAAACACAACTAAATACATTTAAACCAATAAAATAGAAACAGTGTCGAAGTGCTGGTCAGACTGCCACAAACTCTTTTTCTTTCGCAACTCTTTGCACGTGTTTTGCTCATCTGATTTCTCCGAGGTCTCTGAATCACGCCACCAAATCTCCTCTGCCTAATGTCCAATAACCACTCTGAAAGCAAGTGTTGTGCCAAGGACACCAGAGGAGATCTCAGTACCTGTGCTGTAAATAAGCAACCTTTCCAGTATCGATCCATTTCCACTTAATGCCTCTCAGAGCAATCAGCTGTTGCTCAGCTGCTCCTAGACAGATCGAGGGAGGGCAGACAGCTACAGGTGTGTTTAAGGTCATACAGACATGCAGTATTTTGTTCCTGTCATCACGCCTGAGTCAATTTCCATTTTACACAGTTCAAGCTTTGTGACACGGTCTACGACAAACAATGTATACTGATCTGAAAACACGAGCATAATGAGCGCATGTGTTTTTTTCCATGTGCTATCTTGAATAAACACTGCGTACTGTATTTTTTGTGTATAGACGACAGATGGTCACCTCCGCCACATAGAAATAAAGAGGGTAAGAGAAACAAAGACAACAAAGTTATCTCTTTAAAATTAATCTAGACAAGTGGCTCTCCTTAACATAGCCAGGGGTTAAAGAGGTGGAAATCCCAATAAACCATTATCAACATTATTATGTTTATTATTGAGTTCTTACAGTTATGAGAATATTTAGCCAGCCAGTTAAATATAATGAGTTTAATCCAAACTTTAATGAATAAATCAAATAATTAAAAAATAATAACAATTAAATGCATTTTAGTGGAAAATTCAGTAATTAAAAATCATAATGACTTCAATAGTTTGCCACGGTATTAGCATTAAAAAAAAAATCCGTACTGAGCGGGTCTGTGGATTTAATGTCACAGTTAAAGGAGGCTGCAAAAAGTTTGAGAAATTCTGGTCTAGACAATTTCTAGGTTGGTACAGTTTCACTAATGGAAACGAATGATTATGACTTTTTAGTCTGAATATAATGCATGAACTCTTAGACTCCCTAAAAGTAAAAAACAATTGAAGCGGATGGTATTTTTCCACTAGAAATGAATTGTAGTTTTCACCATTTGACATCTATGGCTGCTCATTTAAGTTAGAGGGATTCAGCTAAAAATGGTGCAGATCGAGTTTTCCACCGTGTCTGGATAAGCGCTAGCATGACAAATGGAGTTCACCTTTAAGTGATTATTTCTTGGATTTAGATTAAACACATTCATCTCAAATGCTGTGGATAACTGAGACATCTGTTTTAAACTTGAAACAGGAAAAAACAAACATGTTTCTCTACACAATTTACATTTGTAAATATTATAATTTCACAGTTCATCCCTACATGATACAGTGTCCTGGATTCTTTTTCTGGAAACATTTACATTAAATTATTATTAAATATCTGTCAGGGATCAGCCCGGATTTCTGTCCATGTGCTACTGTTGTTGTTGTTGTTGTTGTTGTTGTTGTTGTTGTTGTTGTTGTTTTCATGTGTCTGCCCCGCCTTTGTCTGCTCCTCCCTGTCTCCACACCTGATCCTAATTGTGTCATAATTGTCTTTCATATATAAGTGAGCCGATGGCAGAGCGTTACGTTTGGTTACGTATACCTTAGTCATTGTCAGTCATTGTTAAATGTCATCATCTGTATTGCTTTAGTTCTTGTCATTTACTGTCTTTGTCTTTATCATTTATTAACCCCCATTCATCTGAAGCTATCCTGTGTATGGGTCCGTCTCATTCCTTCTCTGGTTGTGACAATATCTGTCCAACTCACTTTTCCCACCTCTGCATGTCCATCATCTCGATTGTTATAATGAACACTACATTTATAGTATATGCTCTAAATATCCATCAGAGGGTTGTGGGAAACCTGGAGCCTATCTCATGGCTTTAATGTGATAATCACACACTTTGGATTAAAGTAAGGAAACTGTAGTATCTAGAGGAATCCCCTGAAGCCTGGGGAGAACATGTAAGCTCTTCAGGTGGAAGTGGGATTCATACCCTTAACTTTCGAAGTATATATAAAACACACACAGTTAAATGATAACTAAATCCATACACTTATTATAGTTACGCAGAAATGGTATATAAGCCATCATGTAGATACAGAAATGGATCGACTCTTTCTGTCAGTAGATTCATTATATAATGGCTTACTTTAAACACATCCATTACTATTCAAAGAACCCTTGAGGAACTATTGAATGTCAAGGTTTAAAATGCATCAAAAGGTGTGTGTGTACGTGTGTGTGTGTGTGTGTGTGTGTGTGTGTGTGTGTGTGTGTGTCTGTGCTACCCTTCAGCTTATGACTTCATGCTGTTTCAGACTTAATTATAAAGAAATAGGCTATGGATGAATCAAGAAATCATATTCACATAGCAACCTTAAGGGTTCTTTGATTTGTACCTTTGCAGAGTCCATTAAAGACTCTGTAAAATATGCTACTGAATCAGTTCTTTATTTCAAATCTGAATTGAACACATTTAGAAGGTTTGAACATATTCAGAGAACAGATATGGAACCATTTTCCTCCTTAAAATAAAATAAAAATAAAATAAAATAAATAAATAAATAAAATTGTCTAGTTAAATCGTGTATATTAAAAGGTCTTTTTTTTTTTTTTTTTTTTTTGGATGGATGGATAAAAGATTTTGCAAGTTTTTACAGACATAATTGTAAAGAGAAAGAAAAAGTTTGCAACAGCCAGAAAGTACTGGGAGACAAATGTCACCTATCTAGTGACACCTCACATCACCTTGAGTGAAAGAGTGAAAAGGAATGAACAAGAACTTTGAGTCAGTAAAGTTCACTGTACGGTCTGTTGGGATGTGTTAACAATTGGGTAGCCATATAAGAGGGACTTGTGGACTGGGCTGACATTCCACAGGTTGAAATGAACATTTAATTGTTTGCATGTTTTGTTTTTAGATAGATTTGCATTGTTCATATGTACCAGTTCAGTTAAACCTGTTCATTTAAGAATGATATTCCGATCAATTAAATGATAGCACGGCTTTTTATGTGAATATATTTCAGGCTCACATATGGATCATTTATACAGCAGATGGATTTGAATGATGAGGAAACAAAAACTGTATTAAAAGAGATTGAGTTTTAGCAAATAGAATGAAGTTTGATAAATATAAGGTATATAAAAGACTGTATTTAAAGGCTGTATTCGCTAATTTAAAGAGGTCAAGAACAATGGCACAATAATTTGCATTAATGATCTGAACAATGGAGCCCAGTTTACATTGTGTATAATAAGAATGATCTATCCTAACTATCCTATCTATCCTATGGAATCGGATCACAGCAGAGAGGCACATTATTCTTAGAGGAGATTAAATGAAGTGTTGGTTAGTATTTTAGACACAAACAAGTTCTTGATGCAAAGAGATAGTACTTACAAAGGAATACAGGACATCGATTTGATTGACATTTAGCGACAAGTGAATCCGAGGAGTCAGGAATACGTCTTGAAATTTTTGGCCGATTGGTTGGGCTTGATGCTAACTGTATCCCCAGCTGTACAATATGCCTACTGGAGGATAGAACTAAAATATCCAGCATGAATAAGAACAAACACTCTGGAATTGTTGCAGGAGCTTGAATAAATATTGCAGCATTGGAAATCACCCAAACATCCAGTTATGGAATGGAGGTAGCTGATGCTGGAAATACTTCACAATAAATAAATAAATAAATAAATAATCAGCAGAATTATAGGGACAGGTCCTGTGTCAATGGGAACCTGTGAAAATTTTCTGAACTGTTTTACCACTTAAAACATATTTACATTTATAATATCTGTATGTAGATACCAGTATAATTTTAATAATGTTAACAGTACATTTACCAATATGGCCCCACACGTCTACACATCAGGGATGTACGTGTAATTAATGAAACTGTTTAATAAAGCAGAAGCAACAAATCCAAAACAACGTCAAAACGAAGGCAGAAGTCTTTTTGGAATCCTGCCATTTCACACAAATACAGGTACTGTAGATGTGATAACAGCAGAGAAACATAAAGACCTGTTCTGATACTATTCAGCAAATCCATCTGGTCTTTTAACGTTTAAAATATATTCTGAATTACAAATCTCATTCTCACATCTTCGCTCTCTGCACCTCCCTGATAGGATGTCAGCACCTCAGAGGAGACTGTAGATTATTGCAGTGTGCTTTGATGGTATCATATAATAAATATCTACCTACCTGATGTTTTTCTTTCTCTCCCTAGCTCATTTTCTCACTATCTAGGTTCATCGAGCGGAAGGTTCTGCACTCTTCTGTAGCTCAATCCTGGCCAAAGTATGATCTCTTCTTCCGTTATTGCTTTGAGCAGAAACCGGAGTGACTGTATATTTTCTGCATGGATAAACATCTAAACAAACGATTGATAGTTTGTTACATGCACAAGTTGTTTAGTCAGTGAAAACTGAAAATCACTGTCAGAGTCTATAGGAACTTAACCAACAATGGAGAGAAGAACTAGAACAAAAGAGAAACTGAAACCGAACCAAGATACACATGACAAAGGGTTCAGTTATAAGCGTCAAGGACACGACTCTGCCACATCCCGTTCACCTGTTCTGTGTCAGTCGCTCTGTATTTTCTCGATTCATGATTCGTTTATTCTTCTTTTGCCATTGATTACGAAATAATCCCATTAACTTTGCCTGAGTTTGAACCCTGCTATAAACTTGGGTCATGATTAAAGCACACACCCAGGTTACATAGTCGCCTCACCACACAATACAAACACACCTTTTGAGAGTTTATAACTGATATATGCATATATAATGATGCCTCCTGTTGTATAAAAAAAAATGTCATTTTTTTCTGATTAGAAACTCCATCCATTGTGCTGAGAATTGAATATGTTGAGTGAACCAACCCAAAATCCTGCAGAGAATAAAATCTCTACACTAAACCAGGTCTTTTAAAGATAGACTTAAATGTTATTTGTTACTGATCAGATTACTATGTAATCCCCATTAGGCTTAAGTGCATTTTTCTATGGTATCATCTTTTAATTGTTATTCACACTCCAGAATTTCAATTATTTTTCTTAACGCTTACAACAGGCAACGTGTGCCTTGTCTCCCACCTCCATACTGTACATTCAAGAAAGCAATTACTTGAGATTTTCAACTCAGTGTGTGAAAGGAGTTAAATGCCACTTCTTTGTATATTTGTGCCTCAAAAGAAAGGGAGTGCTGAGGCAGAGCAGGCAGACGTGTGGCACATGTGAATGTGAGAGACAGACAACCGGGAAAAAGGCTGAGATCAATAGAGCCAGGCCCTTCTCACAGACATAGCCCAGCTTTCAAAGATAAGTCACTGATCTCTCACTGAGCTGCTCATACAGTAGGGAAAAGAAACTCACACGTACACACACAGAAAAAGTACTCCACCTGGGAAGTCATCCACAACGAGCCTTTATAAATCTCTCCTTTTTGTATCATTCAAACATTTTCTGCATGGGTATCAACATATTTTTGGTGCCAATCTGTGTTCCCTGCACAATCATCCTCTTTAATCCTTTTCACTGGGCCGATCCGGCTGTCTTCGGTGGACCTGTACAGGCCTTGTCTATCCTTGCATGTAGGTTACAAAAAAAAAGTTAATATAATGGCCTATATATCCATTTTTTTCACTGGCTCCGTTTACATCCGTTCCCTTGTCCTTCATCTTCATTTTATCAGTCATATCTACATTAGCGTACTAGTCACATTGACCTGTCTTACATACAGTAGAGTGCCTTCTTCGTCGTACTGCTGGTCTGAAATATTGTTTTTATCAGGCTCTGTCTTCATTTTGATCCACCCTTCTATGTAGGACCCTTTCTAATTATCTTTATTGATTCTGTATTTGCTGGCTGTTTCTTTCCTCCTTCGCAGAGACATTCTGCACTCACTAACTCTTCTTCACTGACTCTTTACAAGCTTTTACAGAGTTAACCATCAAAACAAGTTCTCACCCTCTTCACTGGCTCTCCATAGCATTTTTTTTAAGGATATACTTCAATAGCTGTACTTTCATACCTTTCATGTAGGGCACAAACAAAATTTGATCTCTAGTATGGACGTTTTTTTACTTGCCCCATTCACGTTTTTTCATAGATCATGTCAATATTTTCTTATTTCCTGTACTAGCTGCTGTATATCGACTTATATTTGCTAGTCTTATATACACCTTTGCTCTATACCCACTTTCTATCTTATCCTTTCTGGTCATGTGTACACTATCATGGTGACCTCTCTTTACACTCAGTTCTTCACACTCTCATATTCTTCGATTACCTGGTTGCGTTAATCCTGTAGAGCTTTCTGCACTAGCTTTAATTATCTTATTTTCTGCAATCGCCTATTCTGTGTTGTGCTACTCATTTTCACTAATTGTCATTGGGTATCACCAATTTTCACTATTAACTCTAGTTGGAACATTTTTATTGACACTCTGTGCACTTTATACAGACTCTACAGTATATAGACTATAATTATACAAACTCTACCCTTCTCCACTGGCCCATTTAGTCTTCAATTTTTTATTTAAAACAGGTTCTTTATAATTAAAGTGACGTGACATACGGCTAAGTACGGTGACCAATACTCAGAATTTGTTCTCTGCATTTAACCCATCCAAAGTGCACACACTGCAGTGAACACACACACACACACACACACACACACACACAGTGAACACACACCCGAAGCAGTGGTCAGCCATTTATGCTGCGAAGCCCGGGGAGCAGTTGGGGGGTTCGGTGCCTTGCTCAAGGGCATCTCAGTCGTGGCCGGCCCGAGACTTGAACCCACAACATTAGGATTAGGAGTCAAACATGGACAAAAAAATCCGTACTCTCAAACAAAAAAAGCCACAACTTCCCCCAAGTATCCCCCCAAGTATCCCCCCAAGTTCCCTACCTTTCCTTTCTCAACCTTTCCTTTACTCAGTGACTTTGTCGAAGCCATTGTTTTTAGTTCTGTAGAGTCTTTCCTGGTTCTGACTATTTCACTTTTACTGACCCTATCCTCACTGGTTCACTTCTTCAAAGTTATATCTAACCATCTGCTTCTCTACCTCACTGCCATTTCGAACCTACCTAGCAGGCCAGTAGATGGTGCAGAAAATCCCGTATTAGTTGAGGTGCAGAAGAAATAGATGTAATAATGGCAGTAGGGTGTGGTTCAATTTTGCCTGAACTGGTTAGAAGCGACAGCATGAGGGGATATCACACTAGACACACGGCTCCAGCTGAGATCTTTGTGATATTTCCTGTCACTCCATGTGGCCCAAAAGCTTGCCGGACAGATGGCACCCGTCCGTGAGATAACCTTTGTATTGTTCTCACACACAGACCAACATAAACATGGTGACAAATGCTTGCAAATTGTATCTCTGTGCATCAAGCCATTGTATTTAAAAAAAAGAAGATAAAAATTGTTTTGTTGCCTATTTATTAATGAATTCTACCTTTTAGATGCTGCTGATCCTAAAAAGTATTCAGAAACTGTAGGATATTGGTTTGCTTTTGTTTCTCTTGTTTGTTTGTTTTTTTTTTGTTTTTTTTTTTTTGGGCAGCCCCAAGAAAAGCCTAAAAATGGGAGAATGCAGCAGGTTATATGACAGGTGAAGGCAGTGTGAATGTCAGTAAAGCTAAAAACACAAATACTAAATGATTAACGGAGTGCTCTTTTATTGCACTAGACTGTAGAGACACAGTAACAGATGGAGGGAGTCTCCTAAGGCTGAGATGGGAGAGAAAGCCTTTATGTGATCATAGGCCATATCATTAGAATTTGTCCAGGGTTAGAGTTTCTTTTTCAGCCTTATGTAGGCTGTCTGAGCCCCAATTACTAAGATAGTAAGTGTTCAGTGGTTTACATACAAGAGTTTTGTAAAAGCAAATAAAATGATTCTGAAAATAATAACACCATTTTATGCTGAAAATCTTAGTTTGCCTGCAAATTAACACACATGCAAGGAAACCTTTTAGTATCATTCCAACATCCATTACAACAAGAAGCCTGTGAATTCTGTCCAGATAACTCTGGCATGCTAGTTATTTCAGACATTGCATGTTTTTTTTCTACCTATTTTGGTCAGCATGTAATATGATGGTGAGGAATGGTGGCTTGGTGGTTGACACGTACCTGCTCGAACCTGCAGGATTGGGGGCTCAATTCCAGGCTCTACATGTGTTTTAATTCGCATGTTCTGATTTCAAGGGTTTCCTCTCAGCACCCTGGTTTCCTCCACCAGTCCAAAGATATGCATTGTAGGATAATTGGCATAATGTGCATGCTATTGAGCCTTGTGATAGGCTGGCATCCTGTCCAGGGTATTCCCCCATCTTGTGCCCTGAATCTCAATGGAAAGTTCCATGCTCCTCATGAACCAGGAATATAGAGAAGTGGTGTAAAGGATGTAATGTAATATGATTTCAATTCTCATAACATGGATTTGTTCCTTTTAAACTTAAATTAGTCAAATGGGAATTTAATATCCTTTTATAGCTTATTTACATAGAAACAAAATGTTTATTCTCCAGGGCCATGGAGCAACACGTGCAAAATGTAAAAGAATGCACGACTATACAATGCACAAATACACAACATAAAAAAAATAAAAAAATAAAAATTAAGGCATGTAAAGTAAAGGACAGGGTGTTAAGTAATCTAACTGCTTTATAAAAGAACCTGTTGGGAAGTCTGCTGGTCATGGCAGAGGTGCTCCTATACCTTCTGCCAGCGGGTGAAGAGCCCGTGAGAGTGATGGTTCAATACCGGTGTCTTTGTTGTATGAGGTGCCAGTGGTGAGTAAAGAGATCCTGATTATCTTTTCATCTGTTCTCACAATCATATAAGGTCAGAGACTCTGAAGAGAGCCAAACTACGCCATAGATCCTGCAGAGTTAGCAGGAAGTGGAGGTGCTGCTGGGTCTTCTTGGCATGGCAGGTGCTGTTGAGAGTCCAGGAGAGGACTCAGGATCAGTGCACAACACGAACTTGGACCTGTGACCTTATTTCATTGACGTTCAGTGGCTAGTGGTCTACTAAGGTCTTCCTGAAGCCGACAATTATCTCTTTAGCTGTATCAACATTAAGAGAATGGATTTTTGTTTCCACACCATTCTGTGAGTCGGTCCACCTCCTTCTTGTATGCTGACTCATCATTGTTGCTGACGAGGCCCAGAACTGTAGTTGTTCAAAGAGTAATAGTAGTATTTTAGATTAAATAGATTATTAAACAGTTAATTGAACAGACAGTGCTCTACCTTCTTTGACTATTTGTTGATAGAATGATATTTTACATAAGGAGATAATTATTACATTCTTAATATGTAAAACTTTGTAAACGTAAGTGTTCTCACATGGAAATAGACTTTAATAATTCTAGTTTCTTAGCAGTCAGATAATTTTATTGCCGTTGTCCACATTCTTCCACATCCAGTCTATCCCTGTTCTACCAACATATGTTACTACACTGCATACTTCCTTTCGTCCACACTGATGCCCACCCATCTCACTTATTCCTCCCATTTTGTTCTCTACATGCCACACAATCTCTAATTGCCTCTCAGGGAATATAGAGAACGTATCTATCTGAGGCTAATACCTCCAGAGGATGTCTGTGAGGTTCACAAAACCGCTGAAGAAATCCAGCCATTGCCTTATCTTTCAGTGAGTTAGAGTGTGTACAGTATGTTCCACCAGGGTGTTTGTAAAGAGTGACTTACAGTAGGTTTGCTCTCTATTAGGCGAGCACCCTGGTACTGTCACAACCAGGATGGAAGGAGACAGACCCGTATGCGGGATAGCTTCAAATGAAAGGGGTTTAATAAATAATGAAGACAAAACAGTAAAAGACAATATCGGAAACAATACAGATGACGACACTTAACAATGACTAGGGTAACTAAGGGTAAACATGACTAATGATTCCGCGCTGCATTCGGCAACGCGGCTCACTTAAATACAAAAGACACGATTAGGATCAGGTGTGGAGACAGGGAGGAGCAGACGTAGGTGGGGCAGACACGTGACGAGGAAGGTAAACAAAGGCACATGGCCAAAAGTCCAGGCTGAGTCCTGACAGGTACATACTGCGCTTATATTTTCAAGAGTTGTCTGTATGTGTGTGTGTGTGTGGGTATTTGTGTGTGTCTTATAGTGTGTCTTTTTTTTTAGTACAGGTAATGCTGGCTGATGAATTTTGCATGTCCTCCTCTCCATGTTCTACTCGGACTCCTGGTGGAAGAAGCAAACAGAGACAGAAAGCTTTCTTGATGCATATTGAAGTGTACTCTCTCAGCCAAGCTAAGCTGATTTTATGAATCTTTTCCCATTTCATACCCTTACCAATCGTTGAAATACACAGCAATTTGAATGCAAATGAGACTGCTTGCATGCAATCTCTTACATGAATGCACACACACACACACACAGTATGTGAATGTGCACACGCATTCTACATCTGACAAAGAGCACATCAGAAAATGGATGTGTAAACTATAGGGATACAAATTAGAAGTGGAGTGATAATGCAGAGCTGCAAACCCTTTCCACCATCTTTGTGCTGTATACACACTGTGTATTAACACCATTGTGTTAGACAACAGATTACTGCAGATCTACAGGAAGGGATCATTTCTCCGGAATTAGAAAAGCTCTAACTGACAGAAAGAATGGTAGTGATATATGAATGGGTTATTAGAAGTACAGGAAGAACATTAGCAGAAATGAAGTGAGTGTGAGGCGAGCTAGAGAGTTGCTGGCTGATTCATTTATTCCTAGATTACTATTGAAAGTGGAGCGCCAAACGGGAGATGGTAAAATAAGTCGAAAGCTGTGCATTCACTTTCAGATCACCCTTTTTTTAATCTTTATTCCTCCATTTCTCTTTGTTCCACTTTCTCTCTGAGCTTTCCTTATTAACCTTATACAGAACCCTAACTTCTTTTCCCTTTCTATAACTGTAACCCTGACGAGGTCATCTGAAAAAATCAATTTATTGTGATTTCCATTATCACTACAAACTTGTATACACATACACAAAACACACACTCATACCTGTCTACTTGAATGATTTAAAGTGGCAAAGGAGAACCTGAGGGAGTGCTGTCCTCATTTTATAGTTAAAGACATACAAAAAATAAACCTCTCAAGGGCAGACCACTTCACACACACACACACACACATTCACCCTCCTTCAACACATGAATGTCATTCAATAGGTCATGCAACATGTTTAGCGGTGTTAACTTTTGAAAAGGTTGTCCACATTAAGAATTCAGTCTCCTTGTCATTAAATAACATTAATTTGTCTTTTTTTAATGCATACAGCAGATTCTTTTAGCTAAACAGCTTACTGTAATATTTAGACATAATCTTTCCATCTGGAAGTAAATAAAGTTCTGAATGTCAAATGGTGGGCTTTAGTGGGCATGTGGTAGCCTAGTGGTTAAGGTGTTGGGCTACCAATTGGAAGATTGTGAGCTCGATCCCAGGTCCACCTAGCTACCACTGTTGGACCCCTGAACAAGGCCCTTAACCCTCAATTGCTCAGCTGTATAAAAGAAATGAGATAATGTAAGTCGGTATGGATAAGGGTGTCTGCCAAATGCTGTAAATGTATTTTATATTGCTATTCATCAAATCAAAATGACCACAGGTCCATAGTCATTGCTAGCAACAGGTTCAAACAGCATTAAATGGAAGGCGTTAGGTGATATTGAGTCATGTCATGAAGCCTAAAGGAGTACTTGTATTGAAAGATTTGGCTGGAGGTCTAGTGCAGGGGAGATGTGCTGCAAGGGTGTGTCAGGGTATGGAGTTCAGAATAAACATACATCGTAGGGTTGCTCCATACCATGTCTGTCTGCAGGCTTGGATAGAGGCCAGTTTCTATTTTCTCTGTGTGAAAAAAAGGAAGAAAAGTGTTGAACAAATCATCTATAATAAGATGCCAACACTAGAAATACACATACTGTATAAATATATATTCTTAATCTGCCAAGGAAACAGCTTCAATCTTTCTCTCTCATAACTCAGCCAAGGTATCACATGTCTCCCAGCCACTGATGCCAGACAAACACTTCTTTGGGTTGGCAGTTAGTCCTGCTTCGTTGACGATGCCAAGCGCCTTCTGGAGGTACACAAAATTCCACACGTTCTCAAGAAAATGAGAACATTGTATGATTGATGTTAGCTGAGCAGTTACAGCAGGTGCAGCATGATATCTATGAAGGTCATGGGGCACCATGGAGCCAAAACAGCATAACACAATGCAGCTTAAGCACACAGACGAAGCAGGCAACATTGCTGCTTCACAGCTTTAGGATCCCTGGGTTTCCTCCCACCTCTCAAATACTTGCTGCTAAGCTGTGCAAGAATGTATACATGGCGCCCTTCAATAGTCTGGCAGCTTGTTTAGACTGGGTTCATGCACCATGTCTAGGTATCCCTGGGACTGGCTCCAGATTTACAACATCCCAGACCAGGATAAAATGGCGAGAGGATAAATCTTCTATACATCCATCCTACACAATGTCTTAAGGAGCCAAGAATCTATCACTGAAAGGCAGAATAGTTACCAACCCTGGTGGTCCATGGGCAGGATCCCAATGCTCTCACTGCAGTGACCAGGGTTTGATTCCCAACCCAGGGGACCAACCCAGCCACTCAGGGGTTAGCTCTCAGTGCCAGTCCCATCCCTGGATAAACTGGCAAGGTTGTGTCAGGAAGGGCATCTGGTGTAAAACCGGTGCCAAATCAAAAAATGTGCAGACCGCACGATCCTCTGTGGCAACCGGAACAGGGAGCAGACGTAGGAAAACAACAACACTGCAACTATCTACTACTACATACAGTACAGGACATATTTATGTAATCAAAGCAGGTGCAAAAAAAAATAAACTACGTACAGTAATACTTGTTATTAAATATTGTTGGAATTCATCAAAACTGGTACCCTTGACACTGGCACTAATCTGTTGAAGAGTGGAGAATAAGTACAGTTTCCACTGCTGTGTTTAGTCATTCTGCTTTGATGGGCAATCAAATCAGACCATCCCATTTCATCTTAAAATATCCCTTCTGTGTGCTAAAAATCCTGGTAGTGTGAATTGCCTTGAATGCACTCGGAGACAACGGCACTGTTGCCGTGGGAAGCATGCTACACAGAAGTGAGAATAAGGGCATAACAGGAATAAACAACTGGCTGTCTGCTATAACTTACAGGACAATTAGACATTTGTTTTCTGTCCTCTTGTGTGTTTGGGTGGGTGTTCACTCATTTGTGTACTAATATGCATGTGGTTATATGAGCTTTATTATCTGATATATTTAGCAGATTTGTTATTTCTTAATAATTATTATACTGTATGATGGTTTATTTTAATTTGGCTAATTATATGATGTTTTTATATCAAGCCATCTGTCTGACTTAAGGAAAAATATAAATAATTCTCACTCACACACACACACACACACACACACACACACACACACACACACACACACACACACACACACACACACACACACACAGTCCTTTTATTCACCGAATTAATAATATGTTCTTACTAATCTCATGGTGTGGTGTTAACTTGCCTGAACACCTTCATGATGACCCAGGCTAACATTAGTGCAGGTTGTCTAGCCATCATTCACGTCAGAGGAGGCATCTCTTGCATGTGGTGTAACATTGGCTTTGTCTGGAAGGATTGAGATGAGGAAACTAAAAAGATTAATGTTTGGAGATAAACAGCCAGGTACCACTGCATGATGTCTTTGGTATACTTGTCACAAATATGTCCATAGGTTTATTACATGCAAATCTTTTGTTCTTATTTCTTCTTACTTATCGCTTTCAATTTCTCTCTCTCACACACACACACACACACACACACACACACACACACACACACACACACACACACACACACACACACACACACACACACACACACACACACACACACACACACACACACACCTCTTTTGAGTGGCTCAAACTTCTCATTTCTCAACTTCATATTATCCAAGTCAACTTTTGTCAGAAAAATGCACCATTACATCATTCTATACTCCAACTTCCAACTATCGTCACCATCATCATCACCACACAACCATACACACACACACACACGTCTACATGATTGATTTGAAGTGGAAACTGAGCACCAGAGGGAGTGCTGTCCTCATTTCATTGGAAGAAGAGGGCACACAACTTCACATACACTGACACAGCCACCCTCCCTTCCACACACACACACACACACACACACACACACACACACACACACACACACACACACACACACACACACACACACACACACACACACACACACACACACTCTACCTTAACAGGCAACTCTAGTGTTTAGCAGTGTTGATAAAAAATACATGTACACATTGTTCACTTTATTAGGAACAATCAGGGATTAGTCTTTTGTAAACAATAGTGATCAGTGATTGGTCATTGGGAAACACTGGTGAGCTGGGGGACTCTATTGAGTGCAGGACTAATTTGCCACTAGGATTTAAAAAAAAAAAAAATAAGTCATTAAAGGAGTTTCAAAGTTGCTAAATCTAGCAATAAAGGGAGTGAACTGGCAGCACTGCTTGCTGCTGTTAGAGAAACCTACGCTAAGCAACACCTCAGAATCAAGAATTTGTTTTAAAGTATGTACATGTAAAGTATGTTATTAATACACATAACTGAATATACAACCACAGACAGCACAAAAGAAACAGTGCAGCACTAACGAAGAACAGCTCGGTGTCCCAAAGAGATCATTTTGCCACATCATAACACCGTTACTGTATACAACCTTGTTAAGGAACGTCTATTACAACCACAGATAGTGTTAGAGAAGAAAGTCTGTTAGAGAAAACACAGCATGCCTGCCCATGTGAAAAGAATTTCAGAAAGCAAGAAATTACAAATATCTTTCAAACAAAAAACAAGACTTTTTTTCCCTTTGACAGTCCTTTGAGATCCTCATTTGATTAAACATTTTCTCTCATCTTTCCCACGCCTGGAAAAAATTAAACATTTTCTATTTCTATTTCAGTGAATCCCCCATGAGAAAGGAGGTGATGATATAGTGTATGTGGAACCTTAATTAAAGTCTCGTCATTATGATATCTCCAGGGGCTTTGGCTAACATACTCTAACATTTCACACATGACAGCAAAGCGCAGGCCTGAGAGCACCGTCTCTTTTACATGGCGCTTTTTTAGCCCTGCTTGAAGCTTTTTTCACATCGCTCTCATTCATTCTGGGACACAAAATAGATAAATGTGGACTTCAGTTATTTGCTATCTGCTTGAATATATCTACTGTACATCATCTTGCAAAGTGTCAGGAACGTTCACCCAGTCTGTTTGTAGCTTATTCATATTGTCTGCTAGGAACAGGAATATATAATGGCTCACCATTTTTCATATTCTATACATTTTTGTATATACAACATACATATTGGACAAGCTCAGAAAAATCCCAACAAATATTTCAAAAGAAATGTTTGTATGTATTAGTTGTGTGTACTTCCTTTTGCAATATACAATAATACAATAAAATGCAAATTGTTTTATTTGTATAGCACTTTAACAATAGACAAACCAACCACGGGGGCACGGTGGCTTAGTGGTTAGCATGTTCGCCTCATACCTCCAGGGTTGGGGGTTCGATTCCCGCCTCCGCCTTGTGTGTGTGGAGTTTACATGTTCTCCCCGTGCCTCGGGGGTTTCCTCTGGGTACTCCGGTTTCCTCCCTCGGTCCAATGACATGCCTGATAGGTTGATTGGCGTCTCTGGAAAATTGTCCGTAGTGTGTGAGTGTGTGAGTGAATGAGTGTGTGTGTGTGCCCTGCGATGGGTTGGCACTCCATCCAGGGTGTATCCTGCCTTGATGCCCGATGACGCCTGAGATAGGCACAGGCTCCCCGTGACCCGAGAAGTTCGGATAAGCGGTAGAAAATGAATGAAAACAAACCAACCAAATCATCTTTACTGAAATATATAAAGAATCAAGATATAAATTATACATTTATATGTATCTCTAATGAGCAAGCCAAAGACAATTTAATGAAAAAACCTTGAGAGGAACCAGCCTTAAAATGGAACCCATCCTCATCTCTGCATAGTGTGATTATAAAATATATATTCTTCTATAACTGTGTACTATTTGGTCAAAGTGTGCAATAACCAGTAAATGAATTCTCTCTTTAACATGAAGTCTATTTTGGTAAAGGTGGAATTGATGGAATCATGCTGGCAAAAGTCTTGCTGGTTTCTAAGTGGTACTGTCTGTAGCAATCGCATGTATCTTCTGCCTGACCATGTGGTCCAACTTCAGGAGTAGAAGACAGCCTCAGAGTGATGAGACTCCAACCAGAAGTAGTGCATCAGTATGGATCGGGCAGATCTGGACAGCAGAAGGGGTCAGGATCACTGGTATCTCAGGAGGAACATCAATATCCAATCCGACTCAACTAGTTCATAGCTGAGAGTTACATTGAAGCTGACAGAGTGATTGAGACTCCTGGGTCATTATCGGCCTGGAGAAACCTCAGAGATGCTTCTGTAGGCACATAGCATCCTTCACCCAAGAAAGGCCAGACACTGAGATACACACTGAGGTCTCTGAGATACAAATTTGGTTGCCACATCCTCTCAGTTTCAGAATCAATTGTTTTAATGAATTTATTGACTGATTTCCTTTCTTTCCATTGTTAATAGTGTAGCTTAATAACGTACTGAAGCTGTAAATGTAATTTGTAGCACGTACAACGTCCTACAACAGAAGTCACCTATTTTAATCCTTTTTTAAATGTTTGGCAACCTAAGAGACACATTTAGTCGTTCAACTCTCTATAATATACTGTATATCCTCTGAATAATATAATTTCCTCATGATAATGTTCATCCACTATGAACAAGATATTGGATGCCAAGTCATTTAGCTTAATAAGTCCCATACCACGCTCACGTTTCTGGCATATGTACATCATTTCATATTTACGTCTATGAGCAAAAGGGCATGGTTGTTCTGCCAGGATCAGTTACTATTCCCACAACAGCAGTCTAATAAGAGACATATGCAGGCATTAGGAGGTTTATCTGATTTAATGTACAGATATTATCAAGAATATTCCTCAGTAACGTGTGAAAATTCAGCTTTATTTGTGTTGTGCTTTTAAAGTATTTATGGCACTCGGCAGATACCCTTACCCAGAGAAAATTACATTTATATCATTTATACAGCCGAGCAATTGAGGGCTGAGGCCATTGCTCAGGGACCCAGCAGTGTCAACATGGTGGCCCTGGGATTTGACCTCACAACCTTCCAATCAGTAGTCCAACACCTTAAACACTGACCTACCACCACCCAATCGGTTTTAACAATAGACAAAAGGTCTCAAAGCAGCTTTACAAAAAATAAGAAATATAGAACAAAAGGTTCAATATTAAATCTTAAACTAATATTGAAATGTATTTGTATTTTCCACATTGAGAAAGCCTGAGGTGATTGTGGAAAGGAAAAGGGAACCCATTCTCATTTGTGTAATAATAAATCATTATAAACACCGGAGAGTGTGAATTAACCTAAACTATCTTGACTTCTACAGTCGCATAAAGATATTTGGAGTCATAAATTCGTAAATTATTGTGACATCCGAGTTCATTATAGATTTAACACTGACTCACTAACTCCTCCATACCGGAGAGTTCAAATGTTCAGCAAAGGAGATGCAGCATTTATCATCTTAGAATTATAGAAAACATAAGAACTTTTTTTTTATATATATCAATTACTGAGATAATAATGTATGATCTTTTATCTCACCTAGCCTGGACTCTTTTAACTTCAAAATGCAGCCTCCAGGTTTCTGTCAATGGTTAAAAAACATGATCACATTTCCCAATATTTAACATACTTCTGGTTTCTTTTAGAACAAATTTAAAATTCTATTCGTGTTTTTTAAGGTAATATATGATATATTCAAGACATGCTTACACTGTATCCATCGCTGGCTTACTCTGTGTCCCTAACGTTCTTATTAAAACAAAAGGCCGGCTGTGTTTAGTTTATATGCCCGAAAATTGTGGCGAACTCTCTCACAGAATATCAGAGACATACTTATTTAAAAGGACATTTAATTGAGTCGCATATTTCTGGGGTAGGAGGAAGCCAGGAGGAGGTTTATAAGAGTATATGTATGCTGTGTTCCTGTCTTACCTTGTGTTTTCTCTTTATTCAGCTTTTTCTCTCTGTAAAGCACTTTGTGTTACAGACATGCACGTATGAATGCAACATCAATAAACACAACTTAAAAAATAAAATTCAATTAAGAATGGGCCAGCGGGGGGCACAGTGGCTTAGTGGTTAGCACGTTCACCTCACACCACCAGGGTTGGGGGTTCGATTCCCACCTCCGCCTTGTGTGTGTGGAGTTTGCATGTTCTCCCCGTGCCTCGGGGGTTTCCTCCGGGACTCCGGTTTCCTCCTACTGTCCAAAGACATGCATGGTAGGTTGATTGGCATCTCTGGAAAATTGTCCCTAGTGTGTGAGTGAATGAGAGTGTGTGTGCCCTGCGATGGGCTGGCACTCCGTGCAGGGTGTATCCTGCCTCGATGCCCGATGACGCCCGTGACCCGAGTAGTTTGGATAAGCGGTAGAAAATGAATGAATGAATAAATGGGCTTTGCATAATTACTTGTGGGTTTGATTAGCCTAGAAGTGAGTGTCTATAAAGGGATATACAGTATACAATAAATTTAGTTCATTGTGCATTAATATTGGAAATAATAGGAAATACTAAAGATACTAAGATACTAAAACAAATTTTCCACATTCTTATTAAACTTGATTTTATACAAGTATCTTCTAAAATATATATGCCTTCTATATTAAAATTGTACTATTATAGCTTTAAAAAATATGATGTAATTGTGTCACTGTAGTCATTTGAAGCCCTTTTTAAACATTATATTACAAGTTGTTACCTGATGGATGAAACAAAACATCAAATACAGATTTCTTATGCAAGTCATAATCCATAGCAGGAGATTTTCCATGAAGATTGCTGTAGGCAGTTACTCACCAGCCAGGAGAATCTCAAATGTGCTGCAATACGGCTTTGTTTTCATAGGAGTGTAAGAAAGAAAAGATGAAAGGAGCAAGAAAAGGAAGTTGCCCTAGGGTTTAAGTGCCCCGGCACTTAGCGTCTTACTCCCAGACAAAAGCAGCTCACCAGTGAAATAAAGAAAAGCTTAAAATTTAAAACAAACAAGTGAATAGAACAGAATTGTGTCTCCGGGCTTATGCCTGGGGAAGTGCAGCCTAATTTGAGTCTAATTTAACACAAAACAGAACAGGTTTCTTATGGGGCAGAATTGTAGCTCTCTTTTTTCTTTCCTGCAGAAAAAACACAAAGAGCATAAAAGGTGTCCTTCAACTTTATAAAAAAAATTACGGCTTATCACAGAATTATTGAAAAATATATATTATTTTTCAATAATAATAATAATAATAATAATAATAATAATAATAATAATAATAATAATAATAAGTGCCTGTGATTTGACCCTGGTCTGCTTATCAATTTGGATTATTTGTTAAGATTTTGAAAAGCCACCCGACAACGATTTAGCACAGTCTCAGTTTCTGTTGTGCCACAAAGAGCACCACAGGAACTTGGATTTGAACTTGAAAGACAGTAAACTTTACTTGTCCTCACATGTCAACACACACATGCAATAATTTCAATCTTCTTCCATTAACGTTTTTTGAAATAACAATGTTCACAATGGAACTGTAAATTGCTACGTGATACCTCTAGTGGAGTGAGCTCTGATGCCTAGATGATCTCTACTACCCAATGCACCAGTCGTTCATTGGTGAACATAAGTGCTCAAGGCCCTTAAAGGCCAAGCAAGGGCAGAATTCCCGTTCTGCCAGCTCATTGGGCGGAGGACAGTAGGCATGTGGGATGACCGGACAACCGGCCATCCTGGGCATCTTGTGAACACACCTTCTCAGACTGAATCTTCTCAGAAGTTGACTGCATAGGCTCAAAAGGAGGCTTCCAGCAGCCCCTAAAAGACCACTGAGAGGTCCAAGGAAAGTCTCAGCCACCTGGCACCATGCAGAAAACAAGAGCCCAGGGGGTGCCAACACAAAGAGGCCCCGAGGACTAGTTTGTGGTTCACAGCAATCTCGGCCACATACACTTTATTAGATGGGGACAGGCCACAAGAAAGGTGAGACAGAAACTTCAGCACTGTACTGACCAGGCAGCAAACTGAATCCTGACAGGATTCATCGAACCAGAGGTGGAAAAGCCTTCACTTAAGAGCTTACAGATTCCTAGTGGAAGGGAGCCTTGTGAAGTGTGTTATGTATATTTATGTATATTTATGCCCGAACCGGATAACAGCATGAGCAACATGTTACTAATAATTAATTTACATAATACTAACAAAATTACAACAACAACAAAATATTTTGAAATTATTTCAATATTTATAAACTATATTGCGTGGGCTAATTAGTGCCCCCTTTTGGCCCCAACTACAACCTTGTCCTGTATAAATCTATAGCCATGTATAAATGCATAAATATATGCTGGTATATATGCTAAGAATACAGCATATGCTGATATTGAGGCTCCTGAGTCCACAGGCAGGTGGTGTGTAAACATAACTATTTAAATGTCGACTCCGCGTGCTGTAGTTTGCAGATGGTATTCAGCATCAGGCACTAAGTCAACAGCATACTTGTCTTTGATAAGGTATGTATCTAATGCTGTATTCAAAGATGTCTTGAATGCACACTCTGTGCTTTGGTATGGAAGTGGAAAATTAAATGTCTGTTTTTAGCATTTATTCCTAACATCCAGAACATATAACTTATACAGTGGCCAGTAATACAAACTTAGCGAATTTGACAATAGACTTGTCAGTTTAGAGCACGTTAACAAAATGTTTGCAGTAAAGGAGCCTAGCAACAAACCTTCTGACTTTCAGCAAATTGTTGCCACGATCCTGCTCTCCGTATGGCTCACATCACAGCATATACAAATTGGTCAAATCACATAGTCATCATAGAGTGTATACTGTAAAGCTGTGTATACTGTGTAGTATCTGCACAAACCAATGACTCATCAACCAATCCCTGATCACCATTATTCCAAGCTAACAATCCCTGATCATCAAGATCCTGATCACCATTGCTCTGAAAGACTAATCACTGATCACCATTCTTCCCAGCTACCAAAAAATGTTCATTAATATAACCATTGTTCTCAAAGATCAATAATCAATGACCATTTTTTTCAGCTACCAATCCCTGATCATAAATATTCTGATCACCGTTGTTCTGAAAGACCAATCACTGATCACCATTTTGTTCAGCTACCAATCACTGATCATAAATAACCCTTTCCCCATTCTTCTCAAAGACCAATAACTAATCATCATTGTTCATATCTACATATTGATCCCTGATCAATTTTCCAATCTACCAATACTCGATTCACTGTTTTATTTTGAACTACAAATCACTGATCATCAAAAACCGACGACCGTTGTTCCCAACAATCCCTGATCACTAATTTTCCCAAGTACCAATAACTGATTATCAATAAATCAACAAAATATTGTTCTCAAATATTAATAAATGATCATCATTGTTCCCACCTATTAATCTATGATCATGATTTGTCCCAGCTGCAAGCCACTGACAGTCAATAACTCAGAAATTTTGTTTATATTAAGATGTCATGGAACTGATCATAATTCCCAACATCTAGTGTGTTCAACGGCCAATACCGGTTACTGTTCTTCTCAACAACCAATCATAGATCACCAATGTTCCCAACAACCAATCACTGATCAACATCATTTCAAATAGACAATTACTGAATACCTTTGTTTGTTTCACCTGCCTACTTGTTTCCTCTTTAATTTAAAACCATTTATGTTGAAACAAATAACGTATAAGTGCAATATACAGTACCACACCAGTTTCACTCACACGGACAATCCCTTCCTCCAGTATCTTAACCTTCCTCCCTCCTACCAGAGTGACACAACAGATTTATTCAGGCTAACATTTGAACCTTTTTAATCCGTCTGTCAGTAATAGCAAGCTGACACTGCAGTGACGTATTTATGACCGTGATCAACTCCTCCTTCAGTGCTGCCATATACTGTACCTTCCACTAATAGCTTCCTGTCCTTTAGGGAATTAGGTTGACCATTCTGATCAAGTGATTTACCACGCATGACATTTTTCACGCAGTATCACTGCGATGCTGTTTGATTAGCCATGCAATTTGAAAGTGTTAATATGTGGAACAGCCTGACGCTTATCACAAGCAACATATTTTATACAGAAAGGAAGTCACCAACCACTGCAACTAGTCATCCAGCCACACAGCCGCTCAGATCCTGACTGTTCGGTCATTTAATCATTTTACTTCAACCAATCACAACATAGAACAAAATAAGCACCCGTGAAGTGAGAGTGGACAAACTAGAATTTCAAAACTTAAATTAAAACATTAAACATTTTTTTGTGATGTGTTTAGTGATTCTGGTGCTAACTTGTTCTATTGGTACAGTATTTGATGTCTACTTTTGAGATGTTAGCGTTTGTTTTGGACATGAACATCACAGGTGGATATTACTAGCACAATGATAATAGGTATCACAATCCCAGGCATTAGTGATAATGATCAGGTATTTCTGTATCTCCTACAAACAAAAGAGTAAAAATTTCTCTTACCATTCATAGCAACAGTTAACGTTATATTAATAGGAATCAGAGTAAGAAGCAGCTATTAAGCAGATATTAAGAAGAATAAGAATGGAGACAGCTAATAATGTCATGTAGTTGTGTAAGTTATGGCAGAGCTACGGCTATAGTTAGTGCTCTATGAGGTGCAAGACTGGTGCGATGGTATTGCTGTCAATATTAGCATAAGATGAAAATAACCAAAAGAACGGGACAGACATATATAGAGCAGCACATCAAGCAGGAAATCACATTAGGAAAGGGTTTGTCACGGCCCACAAGGGAATAACACGTTGAATACGTGAATAAACCACCACTCTTGACAGCTGCTTTGAGATACTGGGAATTGTTAAAAGCGCTATACAAATAAAGAGAATTGAACTGAATTAAAAAAAAATATAAAAATATTTCATTGAAAATACTAGCATGATTGATATAGCAGTGGGAAGTTGAATGGCATTGTGGGTAATGTTTAAATAAATAAATAAATAAATAAATAAATAAATAAAATGACCATGAAAATGCAAACAGACTAACATACAACTGACATAATTGCACTATTAAATAAATCAGGGACACAACTAGATACCACAAGCTAATTTGAAATATTAATATGCAAGTCCATTTAGAAGGAATATTTGCCTTAATTATGTAGCAGTAAGATAAAAATGGCCAAGAAACAGTAACGCTGATAAAAGAAGACACGCACGCAAGGAGACATGCTAAAAGTGGAACATATTAAACAGTTTTTATGTTAATGAGCAGAAAGGTCGCCTGCCAACATGGCTTTTATATTAACAGAATTACCAGTGCCAGATTTTCCCCACATTTGGTGTGTAGGCAGGTGTTAAATTCAGTTCTTAGTAATATTGATCAAACAGACTTGCTAACTACGTAGCTTCTCATCAGTTATTTGTAGCTGTAAGTTTCACAGGGTAGTTCTGTAGTTAGATGAATGATATTGTACATCACTTCCTCAACCTATATACTGTATAATAATGTAAAATACTCTACTGAATAACATGCACTGTACTGTGTTGCTTCACCTATATAGCATTATCGCCTATTACACCTGTAGAATTACAACTAAGTACAAAATTCAGGGCCTTTTTTTATTTATAGTGTGTCATATTATTTGGTGCTTGAAGCTTGATAACAAAAAAAGTGAGAAAAGAATGAGAAACAAAAACACTGAACGCAAGTCATATATTTTCTTGCTGACTCTATTAGTTTGGTACATTTATGTTTATTACTTCTGCAAGTGAAGCATTTTGATTCATGCTTCTAAAAAAAAATGTGTGCTCAGTTACACACATAATTACATTGTTTTCACAAATACTTTCTGCCTTTTTGTTTTCTTCCTTACTAAAAAGGTTTCATATACAGTTTATGAAATGCTGAAAAGGGCAAAAACTGAAAATAGTAAAATAAAGAAAAAGTTTAGATTTGCCAATAAGGTATAACTGATGTTTACTTAATAAGTTGTCGATATCATGAGTCAATAGAAAAAGAAAAATAATCTGCTTATTAAGTTCTATTTTTGTATAATAAGCAGACGATGTGACTTTCACATATTGGGTGAAAGTGTGTACAGTAGCTGCTTTTATGGAACTAATAACAGGAAGTAACTTGTCTTAGATGTTCCACGGTATTAAATGTATAAACATATGTCATGTTATTCATTATTAAATACAAAATGAATTTTTTTTTTGTAAATTGTTGATTAACCCCTGTGTGGTGGGTCGCCAAAGGTGACCACTAGGGGATGACCCAGAAACAAGCTTCATTTCATCTTTAAAGCATCAAATCCTCTAAAAACACAAAAAAAACTATTTACCTAGTAAAGATTATACTCTCAATATTTTTTAAGCCCACACACAAAGCATAATATGATTCACAGCCGTCATACTATTAGAAATTTGACCTAGGTGGCGCTAGACCGGTTTTTCCCTTACCTTTAGACGCGTCCCTTTCTTCACTGGGGTAATATATTCCAAAACAAATATTCCACAAAAATCCACACAGGTCCAAGGAACTGGAATCTGTAAGCCTTTGAATCCAAAACTCTTTGGTCGCGCCGCAAATATTGCGTTTGTGTTCCGTAAACTGGAAACAGTAGTGCGCCACCATCTTGTTTTTCGGCTCTAACTTCTCATTGGGGGTTTCAAAAATTCTAAATTTACGTCATATTTATAGCCCAGGGCCTAACGAATCAAACAAGTCCTCACTTGAGCCAATCGGTGCTTGTATTGCAGAGATAGATGGCTGAGAAGCCAATGATGTGATGACATCATTTTTGGGAACCCGCCTTTGACTGACAATTACTCCTTCCAATAGCAATGAAATGGGCCGGGACCTATACAGCTCTTTAGCCAATAAGCAGACGATTCCAACGGTATGCAACATGCTGCGTCTCCTCTGCCAGGATCTGCGTGAAAAAGCTGCGCAGAAGAATTCTTGCGTAATCCTTGACCTTTTGTCACTCTCACAGCTCAAGGTGTCAGGTTACAGGCCTTTTTTCACAGCAGACTTGTAGACAGAGAGGCTCTGTGTGTTTTAGGCCTTTTAAACTGAGCATGCAGTCTTTTAATTCAAAGTTATACAGTAAACAAGTACACAAGAAACACATGACCGGACGGACATGATCGTAGAAAAATATTTTTATTGAAGCCATTTTTGGGTCTTTTGACTTGAAATTTTTTTGGTGAAAACCAAGACATGTGGCTATGACCCTCAGTTGTTATTTGGTCCCTAACATGTTCCAGAGAAATAAGATTAATCAGTTTATCAGGTAAACAACTCAGGCGGAAATCAAAACCTTCAATTCTAGACTCTGTAACTTTGTGCCAGTAAGGCCTAGAATCAATCTGAAACTAGTTTCTGAAACTAGAGAATCTCTTCTTTCCAAGGAGACCAGGCTCACCCCTGTGTGTCAAACTTTTTGTTGGGTAGGTCATGTAGGCGAAAAACCTGCAAAAGGGGGCCATCTCATAAAGAGGTTAAATTGATGTTTTATATTTTTCCTAAAAGTGTTTTGCGTTGGGGGACACGGTGGCTTAGTGGTTAGCACGTTTGCCTCACACCTCCAGGGTCGGGGGTTCGATTCCCACGTCCGCCTTGTGTGTGTGGAGTTTGCATGTTCTCCCTGTGCCTCGGGGGTTTCCTCCCCCGGTCCAAAGACATGCATGGTAGCTTGATTGGCATCTCTGGAAAAATTGTCCGTAGTGTGTGAGTGAATGAGAGTGTGTGTGCCCTGTGATGGGTTGGCACTCCGTCCAGGGTGTATTCTGCCTCGATGCCCGATGATGCCTGAGGTAGGCACAGGCTCCCCGTGACCCGAGAAGTTCGGATACGCGGTAGAAGATGAGTGAATGAGATGTGTTTTGCGTTTGTTTTAAACCGACCATGTTTGCAGGTGCAGTTTTGAGAGCTGTAATTCATCATCAGTGACTAATAATATTTTGTTGTTTATCCTTCTATTATTGTACATTAGCTGTATTTATTTTTTTTCTAGATTTTTGCCAACAAGTTGTTTGTTCTAGTAAATTTTGTTACACATAATATAACTTTATCACAAAAATACGGCACTTTCACTGTTAAATGTGATCGAATAATTGTAAACATTAATCACAAGTGTTATCTATATTGCTTGGGATTGAGACAAAGCATGTGTAAAGGACTTTTATGTTTGTTTTTTGTTTTTTTACGTAGTCCTTTTAAAAACCCCAGTAATGTTCCGGGTCAGTTACACCCAAATAAGTCACTTCAATTCAAGTTAAGCCAGGAAGCTTTAATTATATTATTATAGCCATATATAGCTGACACAGTACATACTTAAATAAGGACTTAAAGTTAGTTGTCCTAGACACATTGTCTACAGCCTAGTGCAAGACTAAACACAGTGGAAACAGTGTGAGACTAAACACAGTGCAAACAGTGTGAGACTAAACACAGTGCAAACAGTGTGAGACTAAACACAGTGCAAACAGTGCGAGACTAAACACAGTGCAAACAGTGCGAGACTAAACACAGTGCAAACAGTGTGAGACTAAACACAGTGCAAACAGTGCAAACAGTGTGAGACTAAACACAGTGCAAACAGTGCGAGACTAAACACAGTGCAAACAGTGTGAGACTAAACACAGTGCAAACAGTGCAAACAGTGCGAGACTAAACACAGTGCAAACAGTGCGAGACTAAACACAGTGCAAACAGTGCGAGACTAAACACAGTGCAAACAGTGTGAGACTAAACACAGTGCAAACAGTGCAAACAGTGTGAGACTAAACACAGTGCAAACAGTGCGAGACTAAACACAGTGCAAACAGTGTGAGACTAAACACAGTGCAAACAGTGCAAACAGTGTGAGACTAAACACAGTGCAAACAGTGCGAGACTAAACACAGTGCAAACAGTGCGAGACTAAACCCAGTGCAAACAGTGCAAACAGTGCGAGACTAAACACAGTGCAAACAGTGTGAGCTAAACACAGTGCAAACAGTGCAAACAGTGTGAGACTAAACACAGTGCAAACAGTGCGAGACTAAACACAGTGCAAACAGTGCGAGACTAAACCCAGTGCAAACAGTGCAAACAGTGCGAGACTAAACACAGTGCAAACAGTGCGAGACTAAACACAGTGCAAACAGTGCGAGACTAAACACAGTGCAAACAGTGCGAGACTAAACACAGTGCAAACAGTGCGAGACTAAACACAGTGCAAACAGTGTGAGACTAAACACAGTGCAAACAGTGCAAACAGTGTGAGACTAAACACAGTGCAAACAGTGCAAACAGTGTGAGACTAAACACAGTGCAAACAGTGCAAACAGTGCGAGACTAAACACAGTGCAAACAGTGCGAGACTAAACACAGTGCAAACAGTCTGAGACTAAACACAGTGCAAACAGTGCAAACAGTGTGAGACTAAACACAGTGCAAACAGTGCAAACAGTGCGAGACTAAACACAGTGCAAACAGTGTGAGACTAAACACAGTGCAAACAGTGCAAACAGTGCGAGACTATACACAGTGCAAACAGTGCAAACAGTGTGAGACTAAACACATTGCAAACAGTGCGAGACTAAACACAGTGCAAACAGTGTGAGACTAAACACAGTGCAAACAGTGTGAGACTAAACACATTGCAAACACTGTGAGACTAAACACATTGCAAACAGTGTGAGGCTAAACACAGTGCAAACAGTGCAAACACTGTGAGACTAAACAAAGTGCAAACAGTGTGAGACTAAACACAGTGCAAACAGTGCAAACAGTGCGAGACTATACACAGTGCAAACAGTGCAAACAGTGTGAGACTAAACACATTGCAAACAGTGCGAGACTAAACACAGTGCAAACAGTGTGAGACTAAACACAGTGCAAACAGTGTGAGACTAAACACATTGCAAACACTGTGAGACTAAACACAGTGCAAACAGTGTGAGACTAAACACAGTGCAAACAGTGCAAACAGTGCGAGACTATACACAGTGCAAACAGTGCAAACAGTGTGAGACTAAACACATTGCAAACAGTGCGAGACTAAACACAGTGCAAACAGTGTGAGACTAAACACAGTGCAAACAGTGTGAGACTAAACACATTGCAAACACTGTGAGACTAAACACATTGCAAACAGTGTGAGGCTAAACACAGTGCAAACAGTGCAAACACTGTGAGACTAAACACAGTGCAAACAGTGTGAGACTAAACACAGTGCAAACAGTGTGAGACTAAACACAGTGCAAACAGTGCAAACAGTGTGAGACTAAACACAGTGCAAACAGTGTGAGACTAAACACAGTGCAAACAGTGTGAGACTAAACACAGTGCAAAC